>NC_072468.1:28299148-28324148 GCF_027596085.1 Anoplopoma fimbria | reverse complement strand
TCATCTCTGAAGAGGACGAGGACTTCCTCTCTGAACCAGAACCACTGAGGGGAGAAAAAGGGAAGAAGGAGTGGAGGGGGAGTTCACCACGAGAGAAACGGTGACGGAGAAAACAGGATATGAAAGAGATGTGGCTTCTCCTCTGAACTGTAGGCGTAAACGTTGTCGGGTCACATGACCGCTGTGAGTCCGTCTAGGAGGAGGAGCCTCATCAGGACCGACGGCTGCCTGGTAGAAGCTGGTTATCAACGAGCAGTTTGAACATTAAAGGAATCTGAATTAAAACCAAACTAACAGGATATTAAAGGATTTCATCTGTTTACATGCAGCACAGAAAAGAAACGTTTAAACGTGTCATAAAGGACATAAAGAAAAGAAGGTTGAATATGATGATGAGGACCAGGTCTTCTCTTAAGTTAAGAGGATAAAGATTAAAGGCCTGAGTCTAAACTAAAAGTGGGATTATAACTGCAGCGTCCTGAAGCTTTTTGAAGAAAGACTACGTTTGATATTTGTATCAATAATTGTTCTTATGATGCTGCTGAACTTTCTCCAGAGACACTTCTTCAGTTTCTGAGGAAGAACGATGCTGAAGCAAGTTAACGCTTTGAGAAATATTCCTAAAATAAAACATCCGGTTTCTCTCCTCCATCCCTGGACGCCTGACCTCATTATGTGGTGACCAGAGAGGGAACCTGCCTCCTCCTCCTCCTCCTCCCCCATCCTCCTCCTCCTCCTCCTCCTCCTCCATCATCCTCCTCCTCCTCCCCCATCCTCCTCCTCCTCCTCCTCCTCCCCCCTGCTGTGGGCGTTTGGCCAGAATCTGCAGAAGAACAATGGATTTCCTCTTCAATCAGAACTCAACTAATCAGAAATAGTGAAGTTGAAAATGTCGCTGCAGGAATCTTCACTGCAGATCAACGAGACAGAAAGCAGAGACATGAAAAGTCTTTTAGCCTGAATGTAGTGAGGAAGGTTTAAACGATGACGATAAAGTAACGGCAGCCGTCAAAGGAGGATTCACTTTTCTTAATATATTTCATCTTCTGGTACCTTCTAGTTAAATAACACGCTGCTTCCTTTGGTTCAGATGTTTGATAAACTGTATAATACTTCTATGAGTCTCTGTGGTGTATGACAATACTGACTAGACAATATGAAATAAACTATGGACCATAAAGTGAATACAGAAGGATTAAAGGGGTGAATCTACGTTGAACATATCTGATCAGTTGTTGAACGCTGACTGTAATTAAAGGGTTTTCTGACGTAGAACAAGAGAGTAAGTCAGATTTGAACAAACACAGAGTTCTGCTCACTCACTAAACTCATTAGAGGATTATATAATCACAAAGACGTAATCCGTCAGCGTGTCATCACACCTGATTACACTCCTACAGCACTCCGTCTGTTCACGAGCACAAACACTGATGAAGCCGACAACAGAAACTGAACCAGAGCAGCAGAGAGGACTCTTTGTCCTCAGGAGGAGATGAGCCACCAATCATTGAATTATATGGTGATAAATCAAACGTCCAGCTGAAGGAAAAGCATCCAGATTCTTGTTTATTTAAAACACTTTTCATGTTTAGGGAAAAGACAATACTTTAACACATAAAATACTGGTTTTATTTAAAACAATGAATCTCCTTTCTATTCTCATCCTGGACCATGACTGGCTCATAAATCCTGCAGGTATGCTTAGTCCTGTTCCTTAAGAGAGAAAGAAACCACCTTTAAAATGAAGAGTCGTTCCTGTGATCCAGCACGAGAAGGGAGCCGGTTCCTTCTAGTCGGACCTGTACGCTCAGACATCAGTGAAACTCATTGTATTGATAACACTACTTTGGGTTAACTGTGGAAGTTTTCCTCATCCTTTCTATCAATAACAACATTATCATTAGTCATGAGATCTGTGAGGAAGGGATCTCTATTTTGGGACAAAAATTGAACAGATCTCCAGATTCCCTAAGACCCGTAAAGGCGTTCCTCAGGGTTCTCTATTAGGGCCACTGTTGTTCTGCGTAAGCACTTAAAATGTGGCCTTTTACATCATGTCCGTAGTTTTTGTCTGAAATTGTTGCATATTAAAATAATTCCGACCTCGTGTTGTGTCAACTTTGTTGTTGTTCGATGCCATCAAAATATTCAGAACTGGTTTCAATTCAGCCTTTGTTGCTCAGCATCAAAAGCCTTCAGGCCTCGTTTCCACACAGTTTTCTTTAGTGTCTGTTTCTTTAGTTTATGTGTTCGCCCCCTAGTGTTCAACTCAAGGAAATGCACGTCTGCAGGGACGGAGAGAAACGTGGTGAAAGAGAAGCTTTCATATATTACATTACATTACATTACATTACATTATTACATTACATTACAGTCATGTAGCAGACGCTTTTATCCAAAGCGACTTACAGGAAGTGTGTTCAACATAGGTATTCAAGAGAACTACTAGTCACCAGAAGTCATCAGTGCATCTCCTTTCTTAAACAAGCATCTTAAAGCATAAACCAGAGCAAAAGTATAGTGCAGAGGCAGATTACTACGAAAACAATAATTGCAACAGACTAATACGAATATAATAAGTGCTACAAACTACTACGAATAGGATAAGTGCAGTAAACTAATACAAATTCAATAAGTGCAGCGAACTGATACGAATACAGTAAGTGCTACGAGGAAGACTCAGGGTAGTACTTCCAGAGAATGTCTAATATGAGGAGAACTGGCACTCGCGGGTTAGTTCCGGGTTTCCGGACTGGTTGCAGTAATAATCTTTGACCATGCGGGGCGCTCGTAGGCGAGTCCAGAATGAATGGGAGCCAACGGGGTTTTATCCTCAGAATCCACTTTTCTCACGATGTAATTTTTTGTCAAGTAATTTGAAAGTTGCTATCAAAGGGTGGGGCTAAAATAATAAACTCAGCTGAATATTGCATTTTTTAAGGTCACGTATCTGTTCTAAAAAGGTGTTCAAAAAATGCGATGACGTCACACTGTCAGAGGTACTGCTTTACGGCAGTTTCTGAATCACTTCGGCACTTCCTTTTATTAACATATAATAGTATAATATATATATATATATAATATAAATACAGTACGCAAAAATAACTTCGACGGAAAGTCCTCCTTAAGATAATGTTTCCGATGCGCTTCAGCTTCAGATGCCGTCAAGAGGGGTCTCTGGTCGTAATCAGTCGCAAGTCCGTCCCTGACCAATCAGCATTCATTAGCAGAATGCTAGCGTATACGGCCAACAACGGCCCAAACTGTAAGAAATCGAAAGGACATAAGTACTCACTCATTTGACTTTTGAACCATAATCTATATTGAACTTGCGGAATCTACAATAAAATTTGCGATATTTCAACGACAAGCAGGTGAAAGAGGCATAATTAGCCGTTTAGCCCCATAGACTCCCATTCAATCTGGACTCGCCGCGATCACCCCCAGTGGATGTCTCATGGAACTACAACCAAAATCGGTACAATGGGGCGTATAGGGAGTGCCCAGGCTCTTCGTAGACGGGCTCTGCTACTACTTGAAGAGGTGAGTTTAAAGATGGGCAGTGACTCTGCTGTCCTGACGTCAGTGGGGAGTTCATTCCTCCACTGAGGGGCCAGGACAGAAAAAAGCTGTATATATATATATATATATATGCATATATATATATATATGCATATATATATATATATATATATATGCATATATATATATATATATATATATATATAATCATATATATATATATGCATATATATATATATATATATATGCATATATATATATATATATATATATATATATATATATATATATATATATATATATATATATATATATATATATATGCATATATATATATATATATATATATATATATATATATATATATATATATATATATATATATATATATATATATATATATATATATATATATATATATATATATATATATGCATATATGTATTGTCACAACCGGCTCCTAGGCCATGACAAATATGGAACGGACACAAGGGATTATAGTAAATCACAGTTATTTATTATAATAAAGTAAACAGACGTTTAGGTGAATGTGTGAGCATAATGAAGTGTGGGGTGTTGTTAGTGAAAACAAGAACAAACCACGGCCAAACGGGCAGACACTGGCATGGTGCCTCCAGGTCAGCCGGAGAGAGTGAGAGAGCAACACTGGAGGAGGGCTCTTATCCCCGAGGAGCTCCAAGACCAGGTGCTCTGCATCCAGTACTCTGCCCACTGCATCCCTGTGTCACCTTCAGGGACACAGGGACAAACAACTGGTAATACCACCTTGTACATTTATAACCTAGGCAGGGGCCGTCACAGTATAAATGATAAGTTATATATCTAATCATATATACATATATACTTATTTGTACATATGTATATACTCTGCACAGTACTCTTCTACTGAACTCTGTTTTGATTATTTAGATATTTATGTAGCTGCATTCAGATCCTAAAGAGCATTTAAAGCACTTTGAGGTTCTTTAACTGGTTCTTTAGGATCTTAAACAGCTGGAGGTCCGTCCGAACATGTTGGGACTGAAGCAGCTCCTTGTGTCTGACCTCAGGACAAACGTTACATATTCATAAAATCATCTAAATCATCAGGACGTTGTTTTTAACTATGTAAATCCATCCAATCCTTTTCCAACAAAGTGAAGCTCAAAGCTCCTGTTAGTTCCAGAGCAGCGTCTCTCAGGAGATCCTCCCCGCCTGATCTCTGCTCGTTGTCCTGTTTTGTGGCTCGGCTGAGTAAACAGGAATCATTTCAGGATGTTCAGTCGATTATAAAACATTTTAAAAGCAAAGAAATGTGACTTCTGTCATATTTTAGATTTTTATTACAAAACGCTGTAATATTGAAATAAAAGAGTCAGCGTCCTTCTGTTAGTCTGGGTGGGGACCAGAACCAGAGTCCTCTGGTTCAGAACAGTCTGAAGGTCTCAGCTGCCGTCTGATTGGTTCAGCAGCCGCGTGGCGTCAGGCGAACAGGAAGTAGTCATCCCGGGGGTCGAACAGACGGGAGCTGCTGGCGCTGACGCCGCCGACGGCCGGCAGGTAGGAATGATGGAGGATCGGCAGCTGGACGGACAGACGGCGCCGCACGCTAAGATGAGATAAGATGAGATAAGATAAGATAATCCTTTATTAGTCCCGCAGCGTGGAAAAGAGGAACCACAACGAGAGTACAACATGGAAAACTACATCGTGGTATTAGTACTGTGACTGCAGTGGAAGATGTGTTTCTCACTGTTCAGGAGAGTTGATGCCGTCTGGACTCAAAGGGTTCCTCTCCGGGTTCCTGTCCGGGTTCCTCTCCGGGTTCCTGTCCGGGTTCCTGTCCGGGTTCCTCTCCGGGTTCCTCTCCGGGTTCCTGTCCGGGTTCCTGTCCGGGTTCCTCTCTGGGTTCCTCTCCTCACAACAGACCTGAGCTGCATGAGACCACGTCACAGATCTGAGTCCGCCTGCAGAGAGCAATACTCTATTTATACTGTAAATAAGTATATTTATACTGTAAATAAGTATGTTTATACTGTAAATAAGTATATTTATACTGTAAATAAGTATGTTTATACTGTAAATAAGTATATTTATACTGTAAATAAGTATGTTTATACTGTAAATAAGTATATTTATACTGTAAATAAGTATGTTTATACTGTAAATAAGTATATTTATACTGTAAATAAGTATGTTTATACTGTAAATAAGTATATTTATACTGTAAATAAGTATATTTATACTGTAAATAAGTATATTTATACTGTAAATAAGTGTTTATTACATTACATTACATTACAGTCATGTAGCAGATGCTTTTATCCAAAGCGACTTACAGGAAGTGTATTCAACATAGGTATTCAAGAGAACTACTAGTCACCAGAAGTCATCAGTGCATCTCCTTTCTTAAACAAGCATCTCAAAGTATAAGCCAGAGCAAAAGTATAGTGCAGAGGCAGATTACTATGAAAACAATAATTGCAACAGACTAATACGAATATAATAAGTGCTACAAACTACTACGAATAGGATAAGTGCAGTAAACAAATACAAATTCAATAAGTGCAGCGAACTGATACGAATACAGTAAGTGCAGCAACTAATACGAGTGCAATAAGTGCTACGAGGAAGGCTCCGGGTAGTACTTCCTGAAGAGGTGAGTTTTCAGCCTGCGCCTAAAGATGGGCAGTGACTCTGCTGTCCTGAGGTCAGTGGGGAGTTCATTCCTCCACTGAGGGGCCAGGACAGAAAAAAGCTGTGACCGGGTGGATCGGCCGCAGGGACCTCTGAGCGACGGGGCAACCAGTCGCCCCGAGGCAGCAGAGAGGAGTGGTGGGGGGGGTGTAGGGCTTGACCAAGGCCTGGAGATAGGAAGGAGCTGTTCCTCTCACTGCCCTGTAGGCACCAGAGTCTTAAACTGGATGCAAGCTCTTACAGGGAGCCAGTGTAGAGAACGGAGAAGGGAGGTTGTGTGGGAGAACTTGGGGCGATTGAACACCAGACGTGCTGCAGCTTTCTGGACGAGCTCCAGAGGTCTGATGGCCGACGCCGGGGCTCCAGTAGTGAGTTGCAGTAGTCCAGGCGGGAGATGACCAGAGCCTGTAGAGCACCTGCACCGTCTCCTCAGGGAGGAAGGGGAGAATCCTCCTGATGTTGTAGAGGAGGAGTCTGCAGGAGCGTGTGACCGATGCAATGTTTGCTGAGAACGACAGTTGGTCGTCGAGGGTCACACCCAGATTCCTCACAGTCCGAGTTGGCGTCACCACGGCATCATCAATGGTGATGGACAGGTCTCATCAATGGTGATGGACAGGTCTCGGTGCGGCAGCCCTTCCCCGGGAGGAAGAGTAGCTCGGTTTTGTTTATACTGTAAATAAGTATGTTTATACTGTAAATAATGTAAATAAGTATGTTTATACTGTAAATAAGTATATTTATACTGTAAATAAGTGTTTATACTGTAAATAAGTATGTTTATACTGTAAATAAGTATATTTATACTGTAAATAAGTATATTTATACTGTAAATAAGTATGTTAATATGTTATTAGTGATATTAACGCTGTTTTTATGAAGTTCGTCTGTAGAGTGTAAGACGAGCTGAAGAGGAAGTCGTTACGTTCTGGAGACGATCCAAATCACGGTGCAGATACAGAGCTCCTGATGGAGCTAGGCTAGCAGTTTCCCCCTGCTTCCAGTCTTTGTGCTAAGCTAGGCTAATGCCATCCTGAGTGTATGGAGGTTGAACTGATGTTAATAGTGTTTGTGATGTAGCTGAGCTGGTGTCAGATCAGTGTGGACCCTCTGTCCTTACCCGGGTCTCGTCCTCTGGTCACCGGGTGAAGCTTCAGCTCCGACGCCTCACAGAGCTGCATGCTGATGGTTTCTATCTCCTCATCCAGCTGCAGAGACCAAACAGTGGTTAGAGATGAAACCCTCTGAGGTCAGCTGGTGTCTGCTGTCTCACCTGTGCAGTCTGACTCTTCAGCTGCTGGTTCAGCCGGCTCAGCCTCGTCCGGTCCTCCTCCTCTCTCCGCTCTGACGGCGGCTGCAGCTCGCCACCGTGTGAACACGCGTACAGGATCTGAAAGACAGGAGAGCTCACGTCAGAGCGGACTCTGAGGACCAGGAGGACCAGGACTCTCAGACCTCAGGAGGACCAGGATTCTCAGGAGGACCAGGACTCTCAGACCTCAAGAGGACCAGGACTCTCAGGCCTCAGGAGGACCAGGATTCTCAGGAGGACCAGGACTCTCAGACCTCAAGAGGACCAGGACTCTCAGGCCTCAGGAGGACCAGGACTCTCAGGAGGACCAGGACTCTCAGACCTCAAGAGGACCAGGACTCTCAGGCCTCAGGAGGACCAGGACTCTCAGACCTCAAGAGGACCAGGACTCTCAGGCCTCAGGAGGACCAGGACTCTCAGACCTCAAGAGGACCAGGACTCTCAGGCCTCAGGAGGACCAGGACTCTCAGGAGGACCAGGACTCTCAGACCTCAAGAGGACCAGGACTCTCAGGCCTCAGGAGGACCAGGACTCTCAGGCCTCAAGAGGACCAGGATTCTCAAGAGGACCAGGACTCTCAGGCCTCAGGGGGACCAGGACTCTCAGGAGGACCAGGACTCTCAGGCCTCAGGAGGACCAGGACTCTCAGGAGGACCAGGACTCTCAGGAGGACCAGGACTCTCAGGAGGACCAGGACTCTCAGGCCTCAGGAGGACCAGGACTCTCAAGAGGACACACTGACCCCGGGTCCAAACAGCCCGCTGAGGATGAAGACGTTGCAGCAGAGGACGAGGACGCCGGTCACACACAGCTGCAGAGGAGGATTGTGGGTCGTCAGCAGAGCTCCTAACAGTCCCGACACGCTGAACGCCGTCACGACAAACACGCTCAGCGTCAGGGGTTCAGGGTGATCCAGAGTCCGCACGCTCCAGGCCACCAGACAGCCCAGACCCTGAAGCAGAAAAACCACATGGAGTCCTCATGATCCAGTGTCAGAGCTGAGGAGCATTCATATCAATTTATATTCATATATATTTATACATATTTATATTCATATTTATATATATTCATATTTATTTATATTCATATTTATATATATTCATATTTATTTATATTCATATTTATACCAGGAGAGGAGCTTTGTATCCGCAGACAGCAGTGAGCCACAGCTGCATGTTGGAGCTGCTGCAGCATTCAGAGAACATCTGGACGACCCGGTCCGGATCAGCAGAGACGTTCTTTATATTAATCAGAGACAAAACAAACATTTATTCTTTATATTAATCAGAGACTAAACAAACATTTATTCTTTATATTAATCATCAGGGGTCAAAGGTCAGAGGTGGAACGTAAACTCCTCCTAGCACTGGACTCAAGTACTGTTTTGAGGTACTAGTACTCTCTCTACCTTTGGTGTGGTTGTTACCTGAGGTCTGAGCTGTAGCTCCACCCGCCTCAGAGGGTCCAGGACCTGCCAGGTGCTTAAAAGCAACACATCCAGCAGCAGCAGGAGGAGCAGCAGCACGCAGCCGGCCGGCCTCCGTCTGATGCTGCAGAGAGGATGAAGCCTCCAGGTTCTGATGAGCAGCACGGTGAAGCTCACAGTGAGGCCCAGAGACAGCGTCCACACACGCACCTGTGAGGCACAACGCATGTGTACTAGCAGTACTACTGTGTACAAGTACTCTGTGACAAGAGTACAGAAGTATCCTAATATACTTTAAGCAGCAGAGGATGAAATACTCCTTTAGCAGAGTAATATTCATTATATTACTGTATTATAATGTGTTGATGACTTCTGACCGTCTGGACTCACCGAGCAGAGGAGCTCAGAGGTCCAGGGGGACCAGGAGGCTCCGTCCAGACCGGAGACCAGGACGGAGGAGGAGGACAGCAGGAGGCCCAGCAGCAGCAGCTCGTCCTGGGATCCATCGCTGCGTCTCAGCCGCCTGAAGGTTCGGCGACATGAATTCATACGTCACAAGGTTTATTCATATCTGAAGTTTGTTCTCGTGATGTATCATCATGTTTATATCAACCAGGTACACACACACGTTTATCTGTACACGTGTGTGTGTACTTTTCCTTTCTTTGAAATGAATAGTTGTAATATTAAAATGTTTGTTTGTAAATTTGTATCTGAATTATTGCTTATGGAAACCGTAAACATCTTTTAATCAAACAAACAAATAAACAACATAAAGACTGTTCACATTAAACATGGTAGAGGTGAAGAGAAAAACAAGAATCATAGAAACAATATGATAGAAAATACACAAAAGAAATGTACAAAACCTGTGCTTTGTTGTTATTGATTAGAGCTGGAGGGAGAGAACATGACTGATCAACACGTACCGGTGTGGACGGCTGACGGCGGTGAACAGGAGGACGCTCAGAGTGATGAAGACGCTCACCGCTGCAGATGATGACATCACGATGTACAGCAGGAGGCTGACATGCTGCCGCTGCACCAGGACCAGAGTCTGGTCTCTGGCTGGTCCTGGACCTGCAGCAGCAAACGTCTACCATCAGTCCTGATCATGATCTCATTGTGACAGTCCGTGATGCATTCAGGGTCTCACCTGTGAACTTCAGCAGGTGGTTCAGTCGCAGCTGTTGTGTGGACGTACTGAAGTCTCCCACCAACACGCCACTGCTGTCTAAAGACACACAGCTGATCAATAACCAATAATCAATATCACTGCTGTCTAAAGACACACAGCTGATCAATAACCAATAATCAATATCACTGCTGTCTAAAGACACACAGCTGATCAATAACCAATAATCAATATCAATGGTCCTGAGCATCACGTCTTTACCTTGAAACTGGATCATCTCGATGGTTGTCATCCGCTCCCCGTTACGGAAAAACACTGGACCCTGAAAAAAACACAAACATATATATTCATGATACAAATATATACGCATATCTTACATCTGTGTACCACAGGTGTGTGTATTCCAGGTGTGTGTACCACAGGTGTGTGTATTCCAGGTGTGTGTACCACAGGTGTGTGTATTCCAGGTGTGTGTATTCCAGGTGTGTGTGTTCCAGGTGTGTGTATTCCAGGTGTGTGTATTCCAGGTGTGTGTGTGTATTCCAGGTGTGTGTATTCCAGGTGTGTGTATTCTAGGTGTGTGTATTCCAGGTGTGTGTATTCCAGGTGTGTGTATTCCAGGTGTGTATTCCAGGTGTGTGTATTCCAGGTGTGTATATTCTAGGTGTGTGTATTCCAGGTGTGTGTATTCCAGGTGTGTGTTCCAGGTGTGTATTCCAGGTGTGTGTATTCTAGGTGTGTGTATTCCAGGTGTGTGTATTCCAGGTGTGTATATTCTAGGTGTGTGTATTCCAGGTGTGTGTATTCTAGGTGTGTGTATTCCAGGTGTGTGTATTCCAGGTGTGTGTATTCCAGGTGTGTGTATTCCAGGTGTGTGTATTCCAGGTGTGTATTCCAGGTGTGTATATTCCAGGTGTGTGTATTCCAGGTGTGTGTATTCCAGGTGTGTGTATTCCAGGTGTGTGTATATTCAGGTGTGTGTATTCCAGGTGTGTGTATTCCAGGTGTGTGTATTCCAGGTGTGTATTCCAGGTGTGTATTCTAGGTGTGTATTCCAGGTGTGTGTATTCTAGGTGTGTGTATTCCAGGTGTGTATTCCAGGTGTGTATTCCAGGTGTGTATATTCTAGGTGTGTGTATTCCAGGTGTGTGTATTCTAGGTGTGTGTATTCCAGGTGTGTGTATTCCAGGTGTGTGTATTCCAGGTGTGTATTCCAGGTGTGTATTCCAGGTGTGTATTCCAGGTGTGTGTAGGTGTGTGTATTCCAGGTGTGTATATTCTAGGTGTGTGTATTCCAGGTGTGTGTATTCTAGGTGTGTGTATTCCAGGTGTGTATATTCTAGGTGTGTGTATTCCAGGTGTGTGTTCCAGGTGTGTATTCCAGGTGTGTATTCCAGGTGTGTGTATTCTAGGTGTGTGTATTCCAGGTGTGTGTATTCTAGGGTGTGTATTCCAGGTGTGTGTATTCTAGGTGTGTGTATTCCAGGTGTGTATTCCAGGTGGTATTCCAGGTGTGTATTCCAGGTGTGTGTATTCTAGGTGTGTATTCCAGGTGTGTGTTCCAGGTGTGTATTCCAGGTGTGTGTTCCAGGTGTGTGTATTCCAGGTGTGTATTCCAGGTGTGTGTATTCCAGGTGTGTGTATTCCAGGTGTGTGTACCATATTCTAGGTGTGTGTATTCTAGGTGTGTGTATTCCAGGTGTGTGTATTCTAGGTGTGTGTATTCTAGGTGTGTGTATTCAGGTGTGTATTCCAGGTGTGTGTATTCAGGTGTGTATTCCAGGTGTGTGTATTCCAGGTGTGTATTCCAGGTGTGTGTATTCCAGGTGTGTGTATTCCAGGTGTGTGTATTCCAGGTGTGTGTATTCCAGGTGTGTATTCTAGGTGTGTGTATTCCAGGTGTGTGTATTCCAGGTGTGTGTGTATTCCAGGGTGTGTATTCCAGGTGTGTGTATTCCAGGTGTGTGTATTCCAGGTGTGTGTATTCTAGGTGTGTGTATTCCAGGTGTGTGTATTCCAGGTGTGTGTATTCCAGGTGTGTGTATTCCAGGTGTGTGTATTCCAGGTGTGTGTATTCCAGGTGTGTGTATTCCAGGTGTGTGTATCCAGGTGTGTGTATTCCAGGTGTGTGTATTCTAGGTGTGTGTATTCCAGGTGTGTGTATTCCAGGTGTGTGTATTCTAGGTGTGTGTATTCCAGGTGTGTATATTCCAGGTGTGTGTATTCCAGGTGTGTGTATTCCAGGTGTGTGTATTCCAGGTGTGTATATTCCAGGTGTGTGTATTCCAGGTGTGTCAACATGCTCACCGTGACTCCTTCAAACTGCGTCTGCCTCACGGCCTCCAGCAGCGTCCTCTGGATTTCCTCCCCGGTGACGCTCACGTTTCTCTGGCTGCTGTACTTCTCTCGGTGCTTCACGGCCTCCATCACCTGACTGAGAGCTCCGGCAGCGACCCAGACCGCGTCGTAGGCGAAGGTGTGGAGGGGGCCGACCTTTGACCCGTCCGGGGTCAGCTGTCTGAGGTAGGAGTCCTGGTAGTCCTGAGGAGTCTGCAGAGACGGGGCACAGAGAGAACACACCAAACTTCACTGGGAGTGTGGTCCTGGTTTAATGGTTACTGGTGTGTCACTGGGAGTGTGGTCCTGGTTTAATGGTTACTGGTGTGTCAATGGGAGTGTGGTTGTGGTTCCTGACCCGTCCAGAGATCCCCGGTGTGTTGCTGTTGCCTAGCGGTCTCGTCTGCAGTCTGATGGATCCGTCTGCAGCCGTCAGCAGACTGGTGTCCGTGCATCCAGAAACCTGCCCCCCAGCCTCCATCCAGCTGTCCCCCCATCAACAACCAGCCACTGGTACCGAGCTCCAAACATGTTGAGCCTGTAGGCCTGAAACACAGACATCATCATCATAAACCTCACTGCTCCACTCATCTCAGGGACAGACTTTTGAGAGATTGACTTCCTGTTGTCACATTGTCTTCCAGGTCAAGGAAGTGTTAGGACAAGTGGTTAGGACAAGTGGTTAGGAAGCGACATTGTAAACATGTTGAGGACTGTTAGACTGAAGCCCTGCTGTCAAACATGAAGTAAAGGAGCAGAGAGGAGGATTTAGTGACATCTAGTGGTGAGGCTGCAGATTGAACCTGAAAACTACGGTGGCCTTGAGGTGACATATAAAGGTGAAGGTCCCTCTGTAGAGGGTTTGGTCTGTCCGTTCTGGGCTTCTGTAGAAACATGGTGGACTCGGTGAAGAGGACCTGCTGCCCATGTAGATATGAAGGACTCATTCTGAGGAAAGGACTCATAGTTCTGTTATATTCTGCTCAGAAATCCTACACACCGGCCCTTTAAGGAAAAGTATGTAAGTATTATCAACAAGCTGTTCTTTAAGTATGAACGCTAAAAGTACTGATGGTGCTGCTGCATTCAGATCTCTTTAGATCTAGGTGTCCTATAGTGGGGGGGGGGTCCACATACTGTAGTCCAAGTAGAGACTTACACAGCAGAAGACCTCAGAGACTGAGTCCTCCTCAAACTGTCCGATGAGGATACGAACGTCATGTTCCTGCAAAACAAAGAAGCACCAGTAAGAAGATGGACTAAGTGAAGTGGATCGGGTGAAGTGGACCGCATGAAGTGGACAGGGTGAAGTTGACTGGGTGAGGTGGACTGGGTGAAGTGGATCGGGTGAAGTGGACCGGTTGAGGTGGACTGGGTGAAGTTGACCGGGTGAAGTGGACTGGGTGAAGTGGACTGGGTGAGGTGGACTGGGTGAAGTGGACTGGGTGAGGTGGACCGGGTGAAGTGGACTGGGTGAAGTGGACTGGGTGAAGTGGACCGCATGAGGTGGACTGGGTGAAGTGGACCGGTTGAGGTGGACTGGGTGAAGTTGACTGGGTGAAGTGGACTGGGTGAGGTGGACTGGGTGAAGTGGACTGGGTGAAGTGGACCGGGTGAAGTGGACCGGGTGAAGTGGACTGGGTGAAGTGGACCGGGTGAAGTGGACTGGGTGAGGTGGAGTGGGTGAAGTGGACCTGAACTAGACCTGCTCCATACCTTCAGCCTCCTCAAGCTGCTGCAGACGTCCTCAGAGAGACTTTCTGAGGAAACCACCTGAACATCGGCCTTCAGAAGCTGTCGGTTCAGATCCTTCTTCATCTGGACCAGAACACAAAAACCATACACGTGAGAACACAAAAACAAAGCCACGGTTTGGACATGACAGCCCGTGAATCAGGTCTGAGCTTCACCTCAGAGAGTCGGGGTCCCTCCTGTGTGAGGACCCCGACCCTGGTCCACTTGAAGCGCTGCAGCAGCTTCACAGTGGCCTGGTTCAGGGATCGGTCCGACGGCACCGTGCTGAACAGGTTCCCGTACCACTTCCTGTTGGACAGGCTGGGGGACGAGGCTGCGAAGGATACCTGAGACATCAGGGGACAGGAAGCAGCAGAACGTTACCCGAAGTCCTCGACGTCCCCACGAAGTGTGTTCACTAACACAGGTGGACCAGGTGAGGTGGACTAGGTGAGGTTGACTAGGTGAGGTTGACTAGGTGAGGTTGACTAGGTGACGTGGATTAAGTGAGGTGGACTAGGTGAAGTGGACTAAGTGAAGTGGACTAAGTGCAGTGGACTAGGTGACGTGGACTAAGTGAAGTGGACTAAGTGACGTGGACTAAGTGAAGTGGACTGGGTGACGTGGACTAGGTGACGTGGACTAGGTGAAGTGGATTAGGTGACGTGGACTAGGTGAAGTGGACTAGGTGAAGTGGACTAGGTGACGTGGACTAGGTGAAGTGGACTAAGTGAAGTGGACTAGGTGACGTGGATTAAGTGAAGTGGACTAGGTGAAGTGGACTAGGTGACGTGGACTAGGTGACGTGGACTAGGTGAAGTGGACTAGGTGACGTGGACTAAGTGAAGTGGACTAGGTGACGTGGACTAAGTGAAGTGGACTAGGTGAAGTGGACTAGGTGAAGTGGATTAGGTGACGTGGACTAGGTGACGTGGACTAGGTGACGTGGACTAGGTGACGTGGATTAGGTTAAGTGGACTAGGTGAAGTGGACTAGGTGAAGTGGACTAAGTGAAGTGGACTAAGTGAAGTGGACTAGGTGACGTGGACTAAGTGAAGTGGACTAGGTGAAGTGGACTAGGTGAAGTGGATTAGGTGACGTGGACTAGGTGAAGTGGACTAGGTGACGTGGATTAGGTTAAGTGGACTAGGTGACGTGGACTGGGTGACGTGAACTAAGTGAAGTGGACTAGGTGAAGTGGACTAGGTGACGTGGACTAAGTGAAGTGGACTAGGTGAAGTGGATTAGGTGACGTGGACTAGGTGAAGTGGACTAAGTGAAGTGGACTAGGTGAAGTGGACTAGGTGACGTGGACTAAGTGAAGTGGACTAGGTGTAGTGGACTAAGTGAAGTGGACTAGGTGACGTGGATTAGGTTAAGTGGACTAGGTGACGTGGACTGGGTGACGTGGATTAGGTTAAGTGGACTAGGTGAAGTGGACTAGGTGAAGTGGACTAAGTGAAGTGGACTAGGTGAAGTGGACTAGGTGACGTGGACTAAGTGAAGTGGACTAGGTGAAGTGGACTAGGTGAAGTGGATTAGGTGACGTGGACTAGGTGAAGTGGACTAAGTGAAGTGGACTAGGTGAAGTGGACTAGGTGACGTGGACTAAGTGACGTGGACTAGGTGACGTGGACTGGTTTTGTACCTGCAGCAGGTTGAGAGCCGGCAGAGAGCGAGCGATGAGCGCCGTCACAGATGGACACACCCCCCCAAACAGCAGCAGGTAGTTTGGCCCCGCCCACATGGCGTCAAACAGGGCTTTGAGTGATTCAGCAGTGTCACACTGTGAGAAGAAGGAACACATGAAGGTCTAATATGAGACCTGGTTCCACCCAGACCGGGCTTCAACCAGGGTCCGGGTGGTCCAGCACACTCAAATGTCCATCGATCACCTGTTGATCCCACCTCGCTGGCTTCAGACATCCATCAGTCCAGACCAGTCCAGACCAGTCCATCTATTTTAGAGGCCTGACAAACACTGATAGTCTAGAGTACTGTAGGCCTGCTTAAGTAAAAATATAAGGTACTTGTACTTAACTCGACTTTTTATACTTCTCCACATATTGTACTTCACTGTACTACATCTCAGAGGTACATATTGTACTTTTTACTGTAGTACATCTCAGAGGTACATATTGTACTTTTTACTGTAGTACATCTCAGAGGTACAGTGGATATAAATAGTCTACACACCCCTGTTAGAATGCCAGGTTTTTGTGATGTAAATAAACGAGAAAGATAAATCATGCCAGAACTTTTTCCACCTTTAATGTGACCTATAACGTGAACAATTCAATTGAAAAACAAACTGAAATCTTTTAGGGGGAAAAATAAAAAACTTACAATAACCTGGTTGCATAAATATGCACACCCTTAAACTAATACTTTGTTGAAGCACCTTTTGATTTTATTACAGCACTCAGTCTTTTTGGGTAGGAGTCTATTAGCATGGCACATCTTGACTCTGCAATATTTGCCCACTCTTCTTTGCAAAAGAGCTCCAAATCTGTCAGATTGTGAGGGCATCAGTGCACAGCCCTTTTCAGATCACCTCACAGATCACCTCTTCAGATCACCTCACAGATCACCTCTTCAGATCACCTCTTCAGGTCACCCCACAGAGGTTCAGTTGGGTTCAGGTCTGGCTCTGGCTGGGCCATTCCAAAACTTTAATCTTCTTCTGGTGAAGCCATGCTTTTGTTGATTAGGGTGTATGCTTTGGGTCGTTGTCGTGCTGAAAGGTGAAATTCCTCTTCATCTTCAGCTTTCTAACGGAAGCCTGAAGGTTTTGTGCCAAAATTGCCTGGTATTTGGAACTGTTCATATTCCCTCCACCCTGACTGAGGCCCCGGCTCCAGCTGAAGAAAAGCACCTGAAGCAGCTGCTGCCCCACCATGCTTCACTGTGGGAGTGGGACTCATCAAGGATTATCTTATCTTATCTTATCTTATCTTATCTTATGGTGTTCTTTGGGTGATGTGCAGTGTTGTTTCTGCACCAAACATACCTTTTGGAATTATGGCCAATTATTGGCCATAATTCCGGTTTCATCAGACCAGAGCACATTTCCCCACATGCTTTTGGGAGACTTCATGTAAGTTTTTGCAAAATGTAGCCGGGCTTGGGTGTTTTTCTTGGTAAGAAAAGGCTTCCGTCTTGCCCCCCCCCACCCCATAGCCCAAACATATGATTGTTGTCACATGTAAACACATGTAGTAAACACATGTAGTACACACATGTAGTACACACATGTAGTACACACATGTAGTAAACACATGTAGTACACACATGTAGTACACACATGTAGTACACACATGTAGTAAACACATGTAGTACACACATGTAGTACACACATGTAGTAAACACATGTAGTACACACATGTAGTACACACATGTAGTAAACACATGTAGTACACACATGTAGTACACACATGTAGTAAACACATGTAGTACACACATGTAGTACACACATGTAGTAAACACATGTAGTACACACAGTACACACATGTAATACACACAGTAGTACACAGTCACCATGTCGCAGATGCATCGTCATAAAAGCTCACATGCGATGGCCCGGATCAAAAATGGGTGCATGATACAATGTGGGATGGAGCATCGTACCTAAAAATTTTGCATCGGTATAAGTACAATTGTATATTTCTAGACTCACTGTGTCTCATCTCCACTGCTGTCAGTGGCAGATTCTTTTCATCAAGTATGTTGAAGGAGTGTTCGGGAGAGTTACAATGGCTGATGAGGAGTTATACGTCCCTAAAGCTTGCAATAAGTCCAAGGTTTGGCAAAACTTTGGCTTTGCAAAGAAAGATGGAAAATTGGATAAGACCCATGCAATATGTTTGCTTCATCCTGATCATGTGGATCAACTCATATTCCTTAAGAAAAACCTGAAAATAGGACAAATTAGTTAAATTTAGTGTGTGAGGCAGTTGATCCACATGTTTAGGATGAAGCAAACTGTGTTGTGACTGTCAGGTATAGTGAAAAAATGTTACATTGAACACACTTATGCACATACACACACATACACACATACACATTACACATACATGTTTTCTTTTGTCAGAAACCTTGTTACTGATTTGTTGTCTGACAAACAAAAATGTTACATTCAGAACACATACACACATACACATAAATGTTTTCTTTTGTCAGAAACCTGGTTACTGATTTGTTGTCTGACAAATAAATAAATCATTATGTATCATATTAAATTGCATAGTGTATTATTTAGCATCGCAGAATGTCAGGTCGAATTGATGTCATCTGCATGCAATTAGGGGTTCGTATGTGTTCCATTAGTAGCTGCTTTTATGTATCTTGAATGTATCGGATCGTTGGCAGTCATCGAGATGTGTATGCATCGTCCTCCATGCACATTTACTGATGGCTGTGTTCACTGTGTTCCATGGTGTATCTAATGCCTTCTCCTGGCTGATACCTTTCAACAATGAGGTACCTCTGGTGCTACCATGGCTTTAGCTGTAAGATGCAACTAAGAGAATGTCAGGAAAATCCTTCTAGAACAGCTGAACTTTATTTGGGATTAATCAGAGTCACTTTAAATGATGGCAGGTGAGTACTGACTACTATTTAACATGAGTTTGAATGTGATTGGTTAATTCTGAACACATCCACATCCCCAGTTATAAGAGGGTGTGCACACTTATGCAACCACATTATTTTACTTTTTTATTTTCCCCCCCAAAAGATTTCAGTTTGTTTTTCAGTTGAATTGTTCACATTATAGGTCACATTAATGGTGGAAAAAGTTCCGACATGATTTAACTTGGTCTCATTTATTTACATCACAAAAACATGGCATTTTAACAGGAGTGTGTAGACTATTTATATCCACTGTACATATTGTACTTTTACTGTACTAAATCTCAGAGGTACATATACTATAATAACATATTATTCTGCATCATAAGTACATTTACTTTAAGTTCACTTTGAAACTAAATACTTGAACACAGGACTCGGTAACAGAGTATTTCTACACTGTGGTATATGTACTTTTACTGCAGTAAAGGAGTACTTCTTCGAGCTCTGCCCTAAACTACTTTGTTCCTGTGACCCTGGTCAGACTTTGACACCCATAGACCAGTTTCCAGTGACCCACCTGTGAGTCCAGCAGCTGGAGCTGGATCTCGTAGTCCCCCAGCGGAGGCGGTCGAGTCTTCAGGTCCTGCAGAGCGAGTCGGACCGCCGGGGACTCCCCCCCCGACCCGACCGGCATCATCCACAGCACCGGCAGAGGGTGTCGGACCTGATTCAGGACCGGACCCACCAGCAGCAGGCAGACCAGCAGCATCCTGAACACCTCCACCATGGTCATGTGCTGGACCTGGTCCTGATCCCGGTCCCTCTGCTGCTCCTGCAGGACTCTGTAATCCTCAGTGAGCAGCCGGTGGATAAAAGGATCAACATGGACCAGATGTCAGATCACCGTCACCACGCTAAGGACACGCCAAGACCACGCTAAGGCCACGCTAAGACCACGTTCACCCCACAGCACACTAATCCAGACCGCCTGCAGGGTTTACTCCTCCTAGAAGATAAAGAGACCAAGACAGACCGGGTTCTAAAGCGCTCAGAGGAGACAGGAGAGAGGAGAGGAGAGAGAGGAAAAGAGAGGAGAGAGGAGAGAGGAGAGAGGAAAAGAGAGGAGAGTGGAGAGGAGAGAGAGGAAAAGAGAGAGGAGAGAGGAGAGAGGAAAAGAGAGGAGAGTGGAGAGGAGAGAGAGGAAAAGAGAGGAGAGAGGAGAGGAGAGAGAGGAAAAGAGAGGAGAGAGGAGAGGAGAGAGAGGAAAAGAGAGGAGAGAGGAGAGAGGAGAGAGAGGAAAAGAGAGAGGAGAGAGGAGGAGAGAGGAGAGAGAGGAAAAGAGAGGAGGAGGAAAGACGAGAGGAAAGGAGAGGAGAGTGGAGGAGAGAGGAAAAGAGAGAGGAGAGAGGAAAAGAGAGAGGAGGAGAGAGAGGAGGAGAGAGGAAAGGAGAGAGGAAAAGAGAGGAGAGGAGAGAGGAAAGGAGAGAGGAGAGGAGAGAGAGGAAAAGAGGAGGAGAGAGGAGGAGAGAGGAGAGAGAGGAAAAGAGAGGAGGAGGAAAGACGAGAGGAAAGGAGAGGAGAGTGGAGGAGAGAGGAAAAGAGAGAGGAGAGAGGAAAAGAGAGAGGAGGAGAGAGAGGAGGAGAGAGGAAAGGAGAGAGGAAAAGAGAGGAGAGGAGAGAGGAAAGGAGAGAGGAAAAGAGAGGAGGAGAGCTCGTCTCCCGGCAGTAGCAGCAGCGTCTCCCCCTCCTCTCCTCTTTCCTCCTCTTCTTCTTCCTCCTCCTCTTCCTCCTCCTCCAGGAGCAGAGCTTCTCCTCTCTGGGAGTCAACACCGACACCACGTTGCTGGAGACCCAGACCGTATTGGTGGACTCTCTGGAGAGAAGGGGGTCACAGGAGAACCAGAACCAGGACTGAGGTCAGACTGTCAGACCTGCTGCAGTAAAATGAGGTTTTCTAAATGGACTCTGGTGAACAGAGACACTGAAGTCCACAAGGACCCGCAGAACCAACACCACATGAGCTCCCCCTGGTAGTAAAACCATGAAGTGAAGAGTGAAACCACAAACGTCTTTAATTCACCAAAGAAACAATTAAACCAATTAAACTAGTAAAACTATTTCAACTAGTTAAACCAATTAAACTAGTTAAACCAATTAAACTAGTTAAACCAATTAAACTATTTAAACTAGTTAAACCAATTAAACTAGTTAAACCAATTAAACTATTTAAACTAGTTAAACCAATTAAACTAGTTAAACTAGTTAAACCAATTAAACTAGTTAATGTTAAATCTGTGCTGAGACATTTAAAGACACTGAACTTCAAATAAAGCTTTTTCAAAATCAGCAGTTTATCAGACAACCAAGAAAGTCCTCCATCTCATGTGTCTGTCCCTCTGGGACCAAGAAATAAAAACTATACATGATATGTCTTCAAGGTTCATTTCAGATCAGGTCCTCTATGTGTCCTCTGAATGTCCTCTGAATGTCCTCCATGTGTCCTCTGAATGTCCTCCATGTGTCCTCTATGTCTCCGCTGAATGTCCTCTATGTGTCCTCTGAATGTCCTCTATGTGTCCTCTATGTCTTCTCTGTGTGTCCTCTATGTGTCCTCTGAATGTCCTCTATGTCTCCTCTATGTGTCCTCTATGTCTCCTCTATGTGTCCTCTATGTCTCCTCTATGTGTCCTCTATGTCTCCTCTATGTGTCCTCTATGTCTCCGCTGAATGTCCTCTATGTGTCCGCTGAATGTCCTCTATGTGTCCTCTATGTGTCCTCTATGTCTCCGCTGAATGTCCTCTATGTCTCCGCTGAATGTCCTCTATGTGTCCTCTGAATGTCCTCTATGTGTCCTCTATGTGTCCTCTGAATGTCCTCTATGTCTCCTCTATGTGTCCTCTATGTCTCCTCTATGTGTCCTCTATGTCTCCTCTATGTGTCCTCTATGTCTCCTCTATGTGTCCTCTATGTCTCCTCTATGTCTCCTCTATGTCTCCTCTATGTCTCCTCTATGTGTCCTCTATGTCTCCTCTATGTGTCCTCTATGTCTCCTCTATGTCTCCTCTATGTCTCCTCTATGTGTCCTCTATGTGTCCTCTATGTCTCCTCTATGTGTCCTCTATGTGTCCTCTATGTCTCCTCTATGTCTCCTCTATGTGTCCTCTATGTCTCCTCTATGTCTCCTCTATGTCTCCTCTATGTGTCCTCTATGTGTCCTCTATGTCTCCTCTATGTGTCCTCTATGTGTCCTCTATGTCTCCTCTATGTCTCCTCTATGTGTCCTCTATGTCTCCTCTATGTGTCCTCTGAATGTCCTCTATGTCTCCTCTATGTGTCCTCTATGTCTCCTCTATGTGTCCTCTATGTGTCCTCTATGTGTCCTCTATGTCTCCTCTATGTCTCCTCTATGTGTCCTCTATGTCTCCTCTATGTGTCCTCTATGTCTCCTCTATGTGTCCTCTATGTGTCCTCTTCCTGCTGCTTCCCAGCGTTGGTCTTCTTTACGTCCAGAGTTAAATCAACTCTGTCCTTTAGCAGGTTCTCTGGACCGTCCAGTCTGACGGCCGGGTCCCCGTCCTCTTCCTCCTGCTCCTCCTCCTCCTCCCTTCTTCCTCTTGAGTCCCGGTCTCTGTCCTCCCCCGTCCTCCCTGTTGTCCCACAGGGCGTCGTGGCGTCCCGGTTCCTGGTAGCCCGGCTGACTGCGGTCCAGCGTGTCCCTGGAGAGGAGGATCCAGATGGCGGGGACGTTCCTGCTGACGGTGAGGCTGTCCAGGCCGGCGTCCGTCTCCAGCGGGTCCCAGACTTCGTCCACGGTGTTGAACTGCAGCCTGGTGAGCTGGTGGAGTCCCTTCACCCGCCGCTTCACCATCTCCGCACACGTGATGGCTTTGGACACGCCCTTCCCGCTCGCCGTGAGGACAATCTGTCTGCAGAGCGGCCGTCCAGCTGCTTCCTGTTGTCCCTCCGAGGCCACGCCCCCGTCCTCGGGTCGTCCCTCCTCCTCAGCTGCTCGGGGTTTGTCCTCCATGCGGCTCAGAGCGAAACGCAGCGGGTGGCGGATCTTACTGCCGTCTCTGACGCGGACCTCCGGCGTGTCGGGGGGGAGAGCGGGGAACGGACAGACGGACGGACGCTCCACCGTCCGAGTCCTCTGGTAGTTCTCCATCTGCAGACAGACACAGAGACACAGAGACACAGAGACAGACAGACAGAGAGACAGACACAGAGGACAGACAGACAGACAGACAGACAGAGACAGAGAGAGAGACAGACAGACAGACAGACAGAGACAGAGAGACAGAGAGAGAGACAGACAGAGAGACAGACAGACAGAGGACAGACAGACAGAGAGACAGACAGAGAGACAGACAGACAGAGACAGAGAGACAGACACAGAGGACAGACAGAGAGACAGACAGACAGAGAGACAGACACAGAGGACAGACAGAGAGACAGACAGAGAGACAGACAGAGACATGGAGGGGAGTGAGGACAGACAGAGAGAGGACAGACACACAGACAGTAGCAGTGATGTAATGACGTCAGTGGTTATCGTAGTAATGAATCATAGTTTAAACACATGAAGATAAAGACTAAACTATTAATGGATGAATAACACTTCATCACCACATGAGACTCATCTGATGTAAATAATAAATATATATAAATAATAAATATAAATAAATAGTAAATATATATAAATAATAAATATATGAATATATATAAATATAATAAATAATAAATATAATAAATATATAGACATATATACATATAATAAATATATAAATATATATGAATATATACATATAATAAATATCTAAATATATCTAAATATATATACATATAATAAATATATATACATATAATAAATATATATATATACATATAATAAATATCTAAATATATACATGTATATAAATATAATATATAAATAATAAAAATATAAATATATATACATATAAATATATATAAATATATATACATATTCACATACAATAAAAATATATACACATATATACATATAATAAATATATATACATATATACATATTCACATATAATAAAAATATAAATATATATACATATTCACATATAATAAAAATATAAACATATATACATATATATATATAATAAAAAATATATATATATACATACATATAATATAAATATACATATATACATATGATAAAAATATAAATATATATACATATATATAATAAAAATATATATATATACATATAATAAATATATAAATATATATACATATAATAAATATATATACATATAATACAAATATAAATATATATACATATATACATATAATAAATATATAAATATATATATAATACAAATATAAATATATATACATATAATGAATATATAAATATATATACATATAATAAAAATATAAATATATATACATATAATAAATATATAAATATATATACATATAATAAATATATATACATATATACATATAATAAAAATATAAATATATATACATATAATAAATACATAAATATATATACATATAATAAATATATACACATATATACATATAATAAATATATAAATATATATACATATAATAAATATATATACATATATACATATAATAAAAATAAAAATATATATACATATAATAAATACATAAATATATATACATATAATAAATACATAAATATATATACATATAATAAATATATACACATATATAAATATAATAAATATATAAATATATATACATATAATAAATATATAAATATATATACATATAATAAATATATATACATATAATACAAATATAAATATATATACATATAATAAATATATATAAATATATATATAATACAAATATAAATATATATACATATAATAAATATATAAATATATATACATATATATATACATATAATAAATATATAAATATATATACATATATACATATAATAAAAAATATAAATATATATACATATATACATATAATAAATATATATACATATATACATATAATAAAAATATAAATATATATACATATAATAAATACATAAATATATACACATATATAATAAATATATATACATATAATAAATATATATACATATATACATATAATAAAAATATAAATATATATACATATAATAAATACATAAATATATATACATATAATAAATACATAAATATATATACATACAATAAATATATACACATATATACATATAATAAATATATAAATATATATACATATAATAAATATATAAATATA
>NC_072468.1:28279148-28291648 GCF_027596085.1 Anoplopoma fimbria | reverse complement strand
CAAGCCTCCCAGACATCAATTAAACCTATTTTATCATTATACAAACAGGCATTAAAGATATTGGATCAGAAACCAATAAGGTGGCACCACTGCATCATAGTAAAGAAATATAATCTCTTGAGCTTTGAGAATTTTATGAAGTTCTCTTCTCTTAAACTAATTTTTAAATGTGCAAATAATCTTGCTCCTGCTGTATTATGTCCTTTTGTAACAAAAATAAGTACAAGAAGGGTGGCCACCAGAGGAGCAGTGAACGGCAACTGCATAGCAGAGGTGCGCAAAACTTCTTTTGGCCAGTCGAGTTTCTCAGTTATTGGAACTCAAATGTGGAACAATTTACCAACTATAATAAAAACACAAACTGAGTTTAAAACATTTAACAGACAACTGAAACACTGGCTGAAGGAAAACCAAAAATGTAATCACGACAACACACAATAGATAACACACATACATGCACACACAGCATATATAGGTCACACTCATCATATTGTTTCTTCTTTCTGCACAAGGTTTTAATGTTATAGGAAGTATGTTTTAAGATAGCATATATGTGTATAATTGTATACTGTAGGCCTATATATTGTTTAATTGTATAATTGTATATTTTAGGTGACTTACCGTATATATTTTATTAGAATAGGTAGCCTGATCAGGGACTGAGGTTGCAAATTAGCTATCTAGCTACAAACCTTTTATGTATTCACATCTGCAAGTTGTGTCATGGCCTTGCCATGTCATGTTTGTAATAATGTGCACTGCTTTGTCCCTGCTAAATAAACTACAAAAAAAAAAAATATATATACAATACACTATTGCCTTTAAGAATGAATTGCCTGGGTTGAACAATATTTATTTACAATTAAATGAACACATTTAAAATCAAAACGTATTAGCAAGACTGTTGAACAGAGTCAGATATCTTTCTGCTCGAGCTGTAGCTTCTTTTCCCTTCTTCTCCTCTCTTGCCACTGCCTTTCTCTCCCTCTCTCTTCCTTCTCTGCCTGTCCTTTTAAGAACTCCAGCAGATTATTGTTCCTGGTCCTCTTTCTTTGAGGCTGTTCTGCCCTGGCTTCCTCTGCAGAAGAGGCAGAGGCCGGTGTGTGACCACACCACCTGTAGTGGAGGTCAAGTTTACTGCACCTACCTCCATGTGACTGAACCACTGCCAGGAGGCACAGTCACACCTCTGCCCCTTTGCCTGTGGGGGGGTCCCCAAGCTCCTGAAAATAGGGTATTCATCACTACACTGTGAAACTGATTGTTTGAATGTATTCATAATAAAGTACACTTTGTTTAAAGGGCCACTGCATCTGTGTTAGGTTTCATATATGGCCTGGCAAACGAAAGTAGTTTCTTTAAAGGTCACATATTATAATCCTTTTCAACAAGTTAATATAGGTCTCTGAGGTCCCCAAAACATCGAAGTTGTTTTCTGAAAATAACACTAGCATGGCTATACTCAGTGCACCGCTCTGTTCTCACTCGTTATCTTAAGGAAGGCTCTCTCAGTAATACAGAGCAGAGCAACAGGCAGCTTACCTTGTATTTGTCCTTCAGTTTGTTCCACTTCTTTTTAGCTTGTTTGGCAGTTATTGCCAGGCCAGAAGTGGTTACAAATCTTATCTGGTTCGAACCCCTCTTCAGCCAGCATGCCGAGGTGTCCCTGAGCGAGACATCTAACCCCCAGTTGCTCCCGGGCGCTTCTTAGCAGCCCACTGCTCCTCCGGGATGGTCAAATGCAGAGAATTGTAATTTCCCCATTGTGGGACTAATAAAGGCTTAATTATTATTATTATTATTATTATTATTATTATTAAAGTCCCTGGAAAAAAACAAAAACATAAACAAAGAGTGACACAGAGTGACACACTGCCACTTCAATAAGATATGAATCATGATGGATGGAGACAGCACAAAGCTGACCCAGTCACACAGGCAATGATACAAGCACTCAAATCAATACTCACTCACATCCATTTTTGGAGGGATTTCGCCTGCCGGTGAAGAGGCTCTCGTTGGCCGCCCACCAGGCAATGACGGCCCGGGTTTCCTCAGTTGTCCCTTGAATTAAGTATTGCTTTAATGTTTAATGTTTATTGCACAATAATAGCAATTATAACAAGTGTGTATAACAGGGAATAAAGACAAGCAAAACAAATCGGTCTAAAGCACAAAGGCAGGGCTCTAACTTGGTGCAAAGTTAAAGTTGAACAATATATATGTAAAGTTATGAAACTTAACTTTGCCCTCTGGAACTAATAATAGATGTAAACTCAGAGAGCAAAGATTGCTCGTTAGATATCCCCAAACGAGTTATAGCTCATGTATCTCATGTTTAACCACAGAGACACCAGAGCGGCACATCTGGAGAGGCCTAGCCGGGACCAGGCTGCTGTCAGCGCTTTGAAACAGCCTTATCTCGGCAAGGCATTCGAAAATTATAATTTACAGTTGTGAGTTGTCTCCGCCATTGTTGTCTCTTTTTTGCAGTTGGTGCGAAATGCATTCTGGGATACTTGGTTGTCCAAAGTCCACACAAGTCTCCTCCGATGCCTCCTCGATATAACGGGCGGAGCGAGGACACATCCGGGTATCTGGACCGTACCTGTCTGGATGAACTTGTGTATTGGAACAGAACCTGGGCCGCTAGATGACGTTTCACACGTTCAGGAGGACACAAGTACAGAGAAGTTCACTGACTGAGAAACAGCCAAAGTGTTTTCTTGTAAAGAGGTTCAGATGTGAAGTGGACCCTGGTACCTTCTGTAACGTGACGGACCAACATGTCCGGAGTCACAAACATGTTCTTCACAAGGGTTCTACTGAGCCCTCCTTTGTTTGCTTCATCAACCATTTCACATCTAACATGTTCTAAGTAGAACAGCAGAAGGAATTGTGGGTAAATATCTCTGTTGTTGTTTCTTCTCGAGGCCTCGTGATCAGACGGTTTATTTCTATATTTCTACACATCGGTTCATATAAAGCCTCTTATTACAGGACCCATGAGGAGGATACTAGGTTTGTTGGAGATGAGTCAGTCCTGATAGGAATTGATCACCACGCAGTGCATGCTGGGTAGATTTGTGTCCGACTTGATCCCGACTTGCTCGGAAGTCATGAACACGTGTCCTTTACTCTGATAGGCTCTCCTTTACTCTGATAGGGTGTCCTTTACTCTGATAGGGTGTCCTTTACTCTGATAGGCTCTCCTTTACTCTGATAGGGTGTCCTTTACTCTGATAGGGTGTCCTTTACTCTGATAGGGTGTCCTTTACTCTGATAGGGTGTCCTTTACTCTGATAGGCTCTCCTTTACTCTGATAGGGTGTCCTTTACTCTGATAGGGTGTCCTTTACTCTGATAGGGTGTCCTTTACTCTGATAGGGTGTCCTTTACTCTGATTGGGTAATATATATATCTATATACGTATATAGATATATATATATATACATATAGGTATATATATGTATATATATATATATCTATATACGTATATAGATCTATATACCTATATGTATATATATATCTATATATATGTATCTATATATCTATATACACATATAGATATATATATATATACATATATGTATATATATATCTGATATATATATATATACATATATGTATATATATATATATATCTATATATATATATCTATATACATATAGGTATATATATATATATATATATATCTATATCTATATATGTATATAGATATATATCAATGAGTGATGATGTGCTGATCAATGATTGGACGGAGGCTTTCAGCTCTGCTCTCACTGTTTCCTCTACAGATGAAGGGAGAGCGTCTCTGATAGCTGTGTGAAGCTTGGTAAAGAAGCCTTGCTGCTGTGTGAAGCTTGGTAAAGAAGCCTTGCTGCTGTGTGAAGCTTGGTAAAGAAGCCTTGCTGCTGTGTGAAGCTTGGTAAAGAAGCCTTGCTGCTGTGTGAAGCTTGGTAAAGAAGCCTTGCTGCTGTGTGAAGCTTGGTAAAGAAGCCTTGCTGCTGTGTGAAGCTTGGTAAAGAAGCCTTGCTGCTGTGTGAAGCTTGGTAAAGAAGCCTTGCTGCTGTGTGAAGCTTGGTAAAGAAGCCTTGCTGCTGTGTGAAGCTTGGTAAAGAAGCCTTGCTGCTGTGTGAAGCTTGGTAAAGAAGCCTTGCTGCTGTGTGAAGCTTGGTAAAGAAGCCTTGCTGCTGTGTGAAGCTTGGTAAAGAAGCCTTGCTGCTGTGTGAAGCTTGGTAAAGAAGCCTTGCTGCTGTGTGAAGCTTGGTAAAGAAGCCTTCCGCAAACTAAACACACGGCTTCACCTCCGACGTCAGTCAATAAATAACGATCAGTCCGTCTGTAGTTGAGCCCTGCAGGTCTACCTGTCTGTCTGTCTGTCTGTCTGTCTGTCTGTCTGTCTGTCTACCTGTCTGTCTGTCTGTCTGTCTGTCTGTCTGTCTGTCTGTCTGTCTGTCTGTCTGTCTGTCTGTCTACCTGTCTGTCTGTCTACCTGTCTGTCTGTCTGTCTACCTGTCTGTCTTTAGTGGACATGTCTGAGGGCTAAAGTCGTCTCGTGAGTTGTGACTGCATCTTGTGAGTTTATTTGATTTACGTTTTGCGTCATTACGTGAATAAAACACTTCAAAATAAAAGCACTGCAGCTTTAGTCCATGCAAGAGGTAAAATTACAAAATATCTTTATTTTGTAATTTCCAATCAACCTCACAGGGCCAGTCAGGACCAACCAGAGGGCCACATGTGGGTTAGGGTTAGGGCCACACGATGCCCAGGTCTGCTCTACCCTGTTTAAGCTGAATGATCACAGTATGATTAACATTTAGATTAAAGTAAAGTTAGAAACATTCTAAACAGTAAATTGTATAAGTTGTAATGCCGTCTCATCTAATAATGGGTTATGATATTATATATATAAATACGTTAGCTAGGGTTCGGGTTAGGGCCGGTGTCGCGTTGAAGCATTTCTTTGTGCAACAAACAGAAAATGACCACGTGTGGCTCCTTAGAACTCTTTGACAACTGCAGCTGGTTGCTAGGAGACGGGAGCGGGAAAAGGGCGGGAAAGGCTTGTGAGGCAAACAGGAACTCCTCTGTGGACCAGACCGCCTCATCTCGGGGAGCGCTGGTGGAGACGCAGACAATGAGAGAGTATTTTAAACACTTTACAGGTGCATAAGATAAACTTTATTCATCTTTTAACAGATACATTTAAATATTGATCTCAGCTTTATTGATCAGGTCTTTATTGAGCACAAAGAGCGTCTCAGTGGTTTCTACTATAAATAAATAACCCATTCACTCCCTTTGGTTTCACCTTTTGAGTCAACCTTCTGAAGTGTCCTTGAGCAAGGCACTGAGGGCTGACCTTTGACCTTCATGTGGACAGGAAGTGGTGTCAACTCTCCAGTGTTCTTTGAGTTAAAGCATGTTCATCAGTGAGCTTCAGAGGAGTCAGGCTAGCTGCTTCCCTCTGCTTCCAGTCTTTATGCTAAGCTAGGCTAACAGCAGCGATGTGCTGAACACCTCACTCAGAACCTACATTCATGATTTCTATGTTGTATGTGTCTCTGGTGACATTCATCTCCAAACAGAAGGAACATCACTCTGCTTCATCGCTCATCTTCATCCTTCAGTCACCAGAAATCTGATTTCAGCTCAAAGAAGTTACTCTTCAGATGAGAAAGTCAATATTTAGATTCCCACTATGTGTTCAGTTTAGGCCGGTTAGGGGAGGAAACAATAAAACCTTCAGAGGAGGAAGGCTCTGCAGGTTCAACCGGATACCAGGATTCACACCGTCGACCTCTGACCTGCTCACAGAGCTGAAGAGACCAAGAACTGACGAAAACCTGAAAACCACAAGAAGGAAGACACGGTGTTAAGACGAATGTGGTTCTCCTCTGGTGGTTCTCCTCAGATGGTTCTCCTCAGATGGTTCTCCTCTGGTGGTTCTCCTCAGATGGTTCTCCTCTGGTGGTTCTCCTCAGATGGTTCTCCTCTGGTTCTCCTCTGCAGACCCTCTCCGTCAGACCTCGGTGTCTGAAGATCCGGTCTGAGCCTCGTGTTTCTTCATGTGCTTGCTGAAGATCCGGGCTCCGCTCAGGTTCTTCTTGCAGACGGTGCAGAAGTAGGGCCGGGTGTCGGAGTGCATGTCCACGTGGTAGCTGAGCTCCAGGGCGCGGCTGAAGCTCCTGCTGCAGAGCGGACACTGGTATCGGACTCCCGAGTGCGTCCGCTGGTGGCTCTTTAAGGAGCTCTGCTGTTTGAAGGTCTTGCTGCAGACGGAGCACTGGAACGGCCGGGCGTCGGTGTGAACCCGCTGGTGCCGGCGCAGGGCGCTGGAGAAGGTGAAGCTCTTGTTGCAGTCGGTGCAGGTGTAGGGTTTCTCCCCGGTGTGGATCCTCAGGTGCTCCGTCATGTGGACATGCTGGGTGAAGCTCTTCTTGCAGGTGGGGCACTGGAACGGACGCTCGCCGGAGTGGATCCTCAGGTGTTTCTGCAGCGACGACGCCTTGAAGCAGTCACGACCACAAACCGGACAGCAGTGCTTCCTTTTCCCATCGCCGCTGCTGTCGGCCTCCACCTCTGAGCCGCCATCTTGTTCTGTCAGAGACACATGGACAGACCTGTCAATCAGTGTGTAGCCCCGCCCCAAAGCATCCCCTGCTTTATGGTCTGTTTGACTCTAAATGGAGCATCATTTACTAAATGAACATCATGCTGTATTGAAGAAGACTTGAAACTAGAGATTGAGACCATAAACTCATGTTTACAATGTTTACTGAGGGAATAAATCAAGAGAGAAGTAGAGTCATTTTCTCATAGACTTCTATACAACCAGAGGAGTCGCCCCCTGGTGGACAGCAGAGAGAATGCAGCTTTAACACAGGAAGCTCTGACTTCATGTTTGTCTACAGAGACGAGAGGACAGGACATGTTGACCTGAAACACTGGACATAGAAAACTATTAATTAATAATACAATGATTAATTAATAATACAATGATTAATTAATAATACAATGATTAATTAATAATACAATGATTAATTAATAACGTTAGCTAACAGGTGTCACCTATTATTATTATTATGTAAATGAGACCAAAGGATATAAATCAAGTGTGTTATTATTATTATTTATTAGAACTACATTGACTCAAAAGCGACCAGAGCAGAAGGTATCAGTCTGCTTCTTTAATGTTACTAAAACTGTAGTCTGATATAATAACAGATATAATGATTGATATAATAACTGATACAATGACTGATATAATAAATGTGGTGAAGTGGTCAATTAATCAGATCAGTATTACCGCTCAGCGGTCTCCAGTCCTCTTCCTCTCCATCAGAGTTTATCAAACCGCTGACGTCTCCTTCCTCCTCCTCAGCCTTCAGCGAGACGTCCTGGTCACCGTGGTTACCAGGTAGAGAGACGTCCTGGTCACCGTGGTTACCAGGTAGCGGTCTGGTAGGAAGGTCCTCTGAGTCCTGAGAGATTAGACAGAAGACCAGAAGATCTTTACTCAGCTCCTCCTCCTCTGGTGATGATGATGATGATTATTCGTATTAGTCTGTTGCACTTGTTGTTTTCATAGTAATCTGCCTCTGCACTGTACTTTTGCTCTGGTTTATGCTTTAAGATGCTTGTTTAAGAAAGGAGATGCACTTATGACTTCTGGTGACTAGTAGTTCTCTTGAATACCTATGTTGAAGACACTTCCTGTAAGTCGCTTTGGATAAAAGCGTCTGCTACATGACTGTAATGTAATGTAATGTAATGTAATGTAATGTAATGTAATGATGATGAATCACATGTCTCACCTTCCCGTTCAGAACTTCCTCCTCCTCGTCCTCCTCAGTCTTTATGTTGAGCCAGAACTCCTGAAACAGAGATTATCATTCTTTTACATTTGTGATGTCTTCATCAGACGGGATTATGAATATTATTAATAAACTAGAAAATTTCGCAAGAAATGTTGACTGTGTGGCTGCTACTGCCCGAAGACGTTACATATATTAACAGTTCTGAGACAGCTGTATCAATGGGGTTCATTTAGGGTTAGTGTGGGGTTCATTTGAAAAAAATAAATCCAATCGCATAAATAATATTATCAACAGAGAGAAAAGACTCTGCCGAACACGTTGATGTCATTTTATGTTGATATGTTTTATGTGTGTGTGTGTTAGAAGCCAGTCACTACAGATATGAATTAAAGCAGTGAGCAGCACGTTATCAACCCTCAGTGCATTCAATTCCGTGAAATCACAGGAAACACTTAAATGTCAGCAGCCATTTTGTATAGTTCAGCCTCAGGAACAGTAATCTATGAGCCTGAACTACACACGTAGTGAGCTAAGTACTCAGTGAATGAGAGTCAACAGCAGCTCCCCCAAGACGAGAAGTCAAAGAGGTCAAAAGAGGCTGAAGAGCAGCAGATTCATTGGGTAAAAGGTTCATCCAATCAGAGTAAACTTCAATTTTGAATAAAAACTACTGCTTTCAATGATGGGGCGAAATACACACACACACACACACACACACACACACACACACACACACACACACACACACACACACACACACACACACACACACACACACACACACACACACACACACACACACACACACACACACACACACACACACACACACACACACACGTTCATGAAGGCCGCCTTTCTCACAGAGTTAAATCCCAATAAACAATCTTATATGTCAGCCATCTTGTCCTGCTTAACCAAGACTATCACCATGCTAGCATCAAAGACTTCAGTTGGTTGGTTTAATTAAATATAATGTGGAGCCATGTTTAAAGCTATGTTTGTATGTGTTGTATCTGTTGTATGTGTTTAAAATGTGACCATGAGGGTGAGTTTGGGGTACTTTTGAAAAAATATTTCAGTCCAGTCGCCAAAATAATACACAATAATAACAGTGTGTGTGTGCGCTCATGCTTCTCTGTGCGTGTCACTGGTTGCCATGGTGAGGGAGACCTGGGTGGACTCATTAAGAGAGGGGAGAGCAGACACTGATTTTGAACAAAAATAGCTGTCAAACTCCTCCCTGCAATCCTAAAACCATAAGTCCAGTGGACAATATATTGATATCTTCTGAAAGCTCAGACTCTGACAAATGCAGAGATGTACTTTTTATGTTTGTTGTTTTAAAAAGTATGAGCTTCAGAGCAGATTAGAAAACTGTAACTATCTGCTTTCTTTGAGAAATTGTCGTCAGAATTAACATGGAGTCTAATGGAGCAGTTGGTTGGAGTTCATGTTGCTTTCAGGCTCAGTCAAATGTGTGAGACTGTGGGATTCCATAGTGTTATGGCTGCGACCAGCTCATTGTTTCCTACGTTTTTTTTCACAAAATGGTTTATGAAGAGTGAAAATTGTGGAGATAGGAGCAAGTGGTTTGGAAAAATGACAGAAGATTTTACAGCTCATCTCCACTCTGGCGATGACATAACGCACTCTAGGTCTGAACATTCCATCCAATACACACCCATTGTAAAACCTGAAAAAGGCTTACATTTTCCTGAAACTTAAGCTCTGATGTCATGAAATCTGTGCTAGCTATCAAAATGCCCATTTGGCCCAATATAGTCCAGAGTTTTGTTAATGTTTTAAACTTCGAATAATTGTTCTACGTTAAAGTATGACGAGTCAGTCTGGGCCCAAAGTTGAGTGTTTTTAAGCTCTCTCCACGCCCAAAACGCATTCATCTCTATGGGGAAATTTCTCTCTGTTTTTCCCGGTTCCCTTGGAAACTGCTGGCCAAATCTCTGAGAAAAGTCATAGCACACGAGGCCGCACGTTTTGATGTATTTTGGCACGTGCTTGCAACGCTGTGGGACGAGTTACGCGGCAAACTTTTGTACGGAAGAAGGACAATAAGAAGATTAATAGGTATGATTATTAAGATTAAGCCCGCAGGATTATATACTTTGTGATATACAGCCTTGTTGCTACACAGCCACACAGAACTAAATTAATTCCAGTCTGACCAGAATAAAACGTGAAGGTTTCTAAACTCACTTTGCCAGCTGCTCCTCCAGCTGCTCCTCCAGCTGCTCCTCCAATGAGCGGGTCATTGCCCTCAGCGTGTGTCTGCAGGTGCTTCCGGAGCAGGCCGGGCCGGTTGAAGCTCTTGCTGCAGAGCGAACAGCGATGAGGCTTCTGTCCTGTGTGGAGCCTCACGTGGTCCCTGATGGAGGAGGCTGTGGAGAACACCTTGTCGCAGAAGGAGCAGGGGTAGAGGTTCCCCTCTGCGTGGGTCTTCTGGTGGCCGGCGTACCCCGTCCTGGAGGCGAAGCTCTTGGGACACAGCGGGCAGCAGAAGGGCCTCTCTCCGGTGTGCGTCCGCTCATGTTGGACTAGATGCCGCCGCTGAAAGAAGCCGCGGCCGCACGCCGAGCAGATGTGGGGCTTCTCGGCGGCGTGCCGTAGCCGGTGCCTGCGCAGGCAGCCCGGCTGGGCGTAGCTCGCCCCGCAGTCCGGGCAGCAGTACGGCTTCTCGCCAGTGTGAACCCGCTGGTGCGTCGCCACGTTGACCTTCTTGGTGAAGCATTTACCGCACACAGAGCAGCTGTACGGTTTGACGCCAGAGTGCGTGTTCATGTGGTCGGCCAGCCGAGACGGGCGGGAAAACAACCGGCCGCATTCCAAACAGCTATGACGCAGTTTATACTGACGGCTGATCCGTTTCGGTGCTGCTCCTCCTGCAGACAACGACACGGGCGTTAATCTAACCCAAATAGAAAGAACAGAAACATGCTACATTTATCTGAGCAATATCATCAATATGATTATTGATAGGATTATTGATAGGATGTGGACATATCATCAATATGATTATTGATAGGATTATTGATAGGATGTGGACATATCATCAATATGATTATTGATAGGATGTGGCCATATCATCAATATGATTATTGATAGGATGTGGACATATCATCAATATGATTATTGATAGGATGTGGACATATCATATATGATATTGATAGGATGTGGACATATCATCAATATGATTATTGATAGGATGTGGACATATCATCAATATGATTATTGATAGGATGTGGACATATCATCAATATGATTATTGATAGGATGTGGACATATCATCAATATGATTATTTGATGTGGACATATCATCAATATGATTATTGATAGGATGTGGACATATCATCAATATGATTATTGATAGGATGTGGCCATATCATCAATATGATTATTGATAGGATGTGGACATATCATCAATATGATTATTGATAGGATGTGGACATATCATCAATATGATTATTGATAGGATGTGGACATATAATATTACTCCTGGTTTCATTTGATCAAAGAGTAAAGAAATTGTTGCCATGGGAACTGTGTTTTTTTTTTGCATGCAGCAATGAGTTGACCTCTGACCTTCAGCAGGACGCCGAGGACACTCCTCCTCCTCCTCCTCCTCCTCCTCCTCACTTTGGTCTATTTCCACTTTCACCGAATTCATCTCCTCATGGTCTGCTCCTTCTCTGAGCCTGTGAGACCAGACAGAGGACACAACTATTATTATAAAATCATTATTATTATAACATTATTATAACATCATTATTATTATAACATCATTATTATTATAACATAATTATTATAACATCATTATTATTATTATAACATTATTATTATAAAATCATTATTATTATAACATTATTATAACATCATTATTATTATTATAACATCATTATTATAACATCATTATTATTATTATAACATCATTATTATTATAACATCATTATTATAACATCATTATTATTATTATAACATTATTATTATAACATTATTATTATAACATCATTATTATTATTATAACATTATTATAACATCATTATTATTATTATTATAACATCATTATTATTATTATAACATTATTATTATAACATTATTATTATAACATCATTATTATAACATCATTATTATTATTATAACATTATTATAACATCATTATTATTATTATAACATCATTATTATTATAACATTATTATTATTATAACATCATTATTATAACATATTATTATAACATCATTATTATTATTATAACATCATTATTATTATTATAACATTATTATTATTATAACATTATTATAACATCATTATTATTATTATAACATCATTATTATTATAACATTATTATTATTATAACATTATTATTATAACATCATTATTATAACATCATTATTATAACATCATTATTATTATAACATTATTATTATTATAACATTATTATTATAACATCATTATTATAACATTATTATTATTGTAACATTATTATTATTATAACATTATTATTATAACATCATGTTTTTTGTGTAACTGTCTTAGTAGAGTAGAAAGTACTCTAGTGAAGTACAAGTACCTCTACTGATCAATGTGATCATTGATCATTGATCACATTGATCACAATGATCACAATGATCACATTGTGATCAATGTGATCATTGTGAT
>NC_072468.1:28271648-28274148 GCF_027596085.1 Anoplopoma fimbria | reverse complement strand
CCCATTGTTGCAGGAGATTTCATTTTTGAACAAAGTGTCTTATGTAAAAAACAGTTAGTGTTTAAGCATTAGGCAAAAATCTGTAAATAAATTGTGCAAATTATATTTGCATTTTTTGTTTAAATATTACTATACAAAAATATAAAAATCTGTAAATGAAGACACAAAAGGCAAAGTTACAACACCAATAATCCCATCTACAGTAATACACAGGACTGTTTGAATAGGATTTAAGTGCATATTCTCCTCTCAAAGTGCACCAGATTCATGCATTCCAATGTAAAGGGTACAAAAACATTTCGGCCGGGGGGCACCCCCTAGAGGGTTCGGGGGCCACACCACCGCTGCTGAAAAAAATCCTGCGGGAAACACTGAATCCTAACCATTTATTTATGTGGATCCACTTTATCTTGTTAACTGCTCTCCAAATATCATGTGATGATGAAAGTAGTGTTTAATAAATTCATATGAAATAAAACAAGTTCAGTCATTCATTCTACAAAAACTAAATACAACAATACACACAACTGTATGAAATATAATAAGCTTAAATCTATGAAGGACTCGTCAGGAATCTCTCATCCTTCACAATAAAGGTCACTCCTGCATCAGGACGGACCAGCATGCACTGCTTCAGCTGTTCAGTTTCAAAGAGGGCAGGTGTGTGAACTCACCTTGAAACAGAGACGTCAGCGCCGCTCTCAGGCTCCACAGAGACATGTCTGCATCAATAGAGGACATGAAGAAGAAACAAACACCAACATGATGAGAGGAGAAGAAGAGCAGAAACCAGGAAAGACTACAAACATGGCTCCCTGAGGCTTCAATAATAAACCAGTTATGTTCTAAACATTAAGGTCATTGATGAGAACATCACGTCTGATAGAAACATCATTTAAATCACACCAAACTCATATACCTTTATCTTTATATACCTTTATCTGTATATACCTTTATCTTTATATATACCTTTATCTGTATATACCTTTATCTTTATATATACCTTTATCTGTATATACCTTTATCTTTATATACCTTTATCTGTATATACCTTTATCTTTATATATACCTTTATCTGTATATACCTTTATCTTTATATACCTTTATCTTTATCTTTATATACCTTTATCTTTATATACCTTTATCTTTATATATACCTTTATCTGTATATACCTTTATCTGTATATACCTTTATCTATATATACCTTTATCTTTTATATATATACCTTTATTTATATACCTTTATCTTTATATATACCTTTATCTGTATATACCTTTATCTTTATATACCTTTATCTTTATATATACCTTTATCTGTATATACCTTTATCTGTATATATACCTTTATCTGTATATATACCTTTATCTTTATATATACCTTTATCTGTATATACCTTTATCTGTATATACCTTTATCTTTATATATACCTTTATCTGTATATACCTTTATCTTTATATACCTTTATCTTTATATATACCTTTATCTGTATATACCTTTATCTTTATATATACCTTTATCTTTATATATACCTTTATCTTTATATACCTTTATCTGTATATACCTTTATCTTTATATATACCTTTATCTGTATATACCTTTATCTTTATATACCTTTATCTTTATATACCTTTATCTTTATATATACCTTTATCTGTATATACCTTTATCTGTATATATACCTTTATCTGTATATATACCTTTATCTTTATATATACCTTTATCTGTATATACCTTATATACCTGTATATACTTTATCTTTATCTTTATATATACCTTTATCTGTATATACCTTTATCTTTATATACCTTTATCTTTATATATACCTTTATGTGTATACACCTTTATGTGACCTTTATGTGTATATACACAGAGGTCACATAAAGGTGTATACACATAAAGGTATATACACATAAAGGTACATAAAGGTATATACAGATAAAGGTCACATAAAGGTATATACAGATAAAGGTATATACACATAAAGGTACATAAAGGTATATAAAGATAAAGGTATATACACATAAAGGTCACATAAAGGTATATAAAGATAAAGGTATATACAGATAAAGGTATATACAGATAAAGGTATATACACATAAAGGTCACAAAGGTATATACAGATAAAGGTATATACAGATAAAGGTCACATAAAGGTATATACACATAAAGGTCACATAAAGGTATATACAGATAAAGGTATATACAGATAAAGGTCACATAAAGGTATATACAGATAAAGGTCACATAAAGGTATATACAGATAAAGGTCACATAAAGGTATATACACATAAAGGTACATAAAGGTATATACACATAAAGGTACATACAGATAAAGGTATATACACATAAAGGTATATACAGATAAAGGTATATACACATAAAGGTACATAAAGGTATATACAGATAAAGGTCACATAAAGGTATATACAGATAAAGGTCACATAAAGGTATATACAGATAAAGGTCACATAAAGGTATATACAGATAAAGGTATATACA
>NC_072468.1:28181648-28264148 GCF_027596085.1 Anoplopoma fimbria | reverse complement strand
CTCAACCACAACTACGTCGTATTTCTGTTCCTCCATCAGTTTGGTTCTGTAAAGACCAAAACACATCTGGTCTTTACAGATTTAAATATGAACTGCTCAGAACAACTTGAATTGTACTGAAGAACAGTTTTTAAATACTTGGGGACATATATTTTCTGCTACTTTATACTTCATGTACAATCCTCTAATACTACAATAATTCACTTTGAACCCTTTAAACTATTGATTGACTTGATGAATGAAATTAAAGAACTGGGTGTGAAATAGGACCAGAGGGTTAAAGGGCACATGAACCAGAACGTCATCAGACCTCACAGATGGAACCACCACATGGTTTAGATTGTGTCCCTTGTAGTACTAACAGTAGTACTCATAGTACTATGAATTCATCGGAGTACTTCATGTAGTTTCAGGTGGATCACAGAGATCTGGACTGTCTGTCTCTCTGCTGCTGTTGATGCTGCTCTTCATCTTCACTGAGCTGTAGCAGATCCAGGATCAGCTTCTCCTGCTCTGAAACGGATCTCTGGCTTAATATGTACATGTATTATGAAGTATTATTGCTAGTATTTATACACAGTACTATGTTGTCTTCACCAGACGCACTAGATTTCATGTCAGTGACCCGATCACAGCGTGTTGTTACTGCAGAGGTCAAAGGTGACTGATTCAGAGGTCACATGACCACAGACTTCACTGATAACAGCTGATGGAATAAAGCCACTGAAACTCTGACTCAGTTTGTGAACATTTATTTATATCATAGATAATATTTATGAACTCTGAGACCTCATCTAATCAATAAAGATCTGATCGGAGACGCCTAACGCACACACACACAGACACACACACACAGACACACACACACACACACACAGACACACACACACACACACACAGACACACACACACACACACACACACAGACACACACACACACACAGACACACACATACACACAGACACACACATACACACACAGACACACACACAGACACACACAGACACACACACAGACACACACACAGACACACACAGACAGACACGTGTTACAGTGTCGATCAGCATGATGGATTTAATAAAAAACGCTGCTTCATAAAAGCAGAAACAGAAAATTGAAAACAAGAAAATTAAACTTTTTTCAGTTCGTCATTTTGGAAAAAAGAATCAGGTGTTTAAGTGAGTCTGTGTTCTGATTGGATGCTTCAGCAGCCAATCACAGCGCAGTAGTAAAAACAATCAAAGAAAGCTGAGGAATCTGTTTCCATCTTTGCTCCGAGCGGTGGAGTCTCTGTGATTCACAATAAAACGTTCTTCTTCTTCAGCGAGGTGAAGCCTGATTGGTCGTTGACGACCTTTGACCTCAGCTAAGGGGAGACGGAGCGAAACAGTTTCAGAAACCGGTCGTCCAACAGCATCATAGCGACGTCTCAGCGTCCACGACCCTCCGACCGTCCTCGTTCTCCACGTTGATCTGGACGCTGGGCAGCTTCTCCTGGCTGGAACAACAATGTCAACAACAATGTCAACGACAATGTCAACAACAACGTCAACGACAATGTCAACAACAATGTCAACAACAATGTCAACGACAATGTCAACGACAATGTCAACGACAACGTCGACAACATCAACAATGTCAACAACAATGTCAACAACAATGTCAACGACAATGTCAACGACAATGTCAACGACAATGTCAACGACAACGTCAACAATGTCAACAACAATGTCAACGACAATGTCAACGACAATGTCAACGACAACGTGAACAATGTCAACAACAATGTCAACGACAATGTCAACAACAACGTCAACGACAATGTCAACAACAATGTCAACAACAATGTCAACGACAATGTCAACAACTACGTCAACGACAATGTCAACAACTACGTCAACGACAATGTCAACGACAACGTCAACGACAACGTCAACAACAACGTCAACAACAATGTCAACAACAACTTCAACGACAATGTCAACAACAACGTCAACTACAATGTCAACAACAACGTCAACAACAACGTCAACAATAAATAAGATCCACAACAACCCTAACGGGCCGTAACATGCTGGTAAACACTCTAAAGAAGGAGGCTCTCCTACCTGCTGTGTTTCAGAGCTCTGCAGCCGTCAGAGTTCTTGGAGACGGACTTCCAGACGCCGCTTTTGTCCATTTCACTGGAAATGTTGACCTCTGAGGGGTCGCCGCTGCTCAAACACAGAGACACACATGTTAGCGTCCGTCCTGGTTCAGACCAGCGCTCCGATGAACCCGACTCACCGGCCCTTCAGGTCTCTGGTCCGGATGTCGTAGGGCGGGTCGTCCTCCTCCAGCATCCGGAGAGCGTCCTGCAGAGACAGACACGGTCAGAGACAGACACAGTCAGAGACACTGAGTCTGGGAGGGGTCAAGAGGTCGGCTCTGTGGCGGCTCACCTCCTTCTGCTTCTTCTTCTTGTCGTCGTCCCTCTTCTTCTTGCTCTCTGGGATCAGGTCGTCCAGCCAGCTCAGCTCTCTCTTGGTGAAGCAGAAGTCCAGAAGCTTCCGGATGAAGACCAGAGCCAGGACCTGCAGAGCACCGAGACGTGGGTTAAAGAGTCGCTCACAGGAAACCTGCTCTCTCTGCGTCCGTCTCACCATCATGGGGAAGACGACGGCGGCGGCCGACGTCTTGATGGCCCAGAGGACGATGAGGCAGGACAGCTGCACCGCCGTGAACACGTGCACCTTCCACAGGGGGACGTAGCGCAGGTAGATCAGGTCCGGCTGGTGTTTGGCCGGCATGCCGAACAGCTGGAGCCGGTCGAACAGCTGGAGGACGGACAGACGGACGAGGAGTGAGTGACACGGAGTGATGCTGAAGCAGAACGGACGGACGGACAGACAGACAGACAGACAGACAGACAGACAGACAGACAGTCAGACGGACAGACAGACAGACAGTCAGACGGACAGACGGACAGACGGACAGACGGACCTGGATGCCTTTGAGCGAGGACACGCCCATGTAGAGGAAGACTCCGTAGAGGACGGGCATCGGGATGAACTGGAGGACAGAAGGACGTCGTTACATTCTGAGAGGACACAGCTGAGCCTCCGTCTCTCCGTCTCCGTGACGACCACAGGTGTGATACTCACCTTGAGGGCGGAGGTCATGAAGACGGAGCAGCCCATCAGGACGAAGATCATGAAGCCGGTGACCCTCTGCTCCACGATGCCCAGAAACTTTGGCTGCTCGCCGGGCGCTGCGCACTCTGACTCCAGCTTCAGGCTATTGACGTGGGAGATGGAGAGCACGGTCGCCGCCACGAACCACGGCAGGCCCATGACGGAGCAGACGCCCAGCATCACCGCCACCACCAGCAGGTCCAGGTGGTAGCCACAGCCTTTCTGCAACCCAAAGAGAGTGTCAGTGAGCTGCTCCGTCACAGAGCAACCTCCTACCGCCGGACGTCCTGACCTTCAGCTTGTTCTCCTTCCTGTTGACGATGACGGCGGTGATCTGCTGGTCCATGAAGATGAGGATGGTGCAGAGCAGAGCCGGCACGGCGGCCGCCAGCAGCGTCCACCAGGGGTTCGGTCCCAGCGGGGAGATCAGCCAGCCGCGAGTGTTGGAGGTGGGCTGAGCGGACAGAGACAGAGTTCATGAACAAACGGTCACCTTCAGTCTGATTCTGATTAGAGGGCGACAGACTCTCAGGTTTACACCTTCTGTTAGTGAACATGATCACAGATGTTTGTGGGCGGAGCTTAGTGGAGGCAGAATTATTCTCTGAACACGTTAACTAACGCTAAAGTGTGTGTGAGTGTGTGTGTGTGAGTGTGAGAGTGTGTGTGAGTGTGTGACTGTGTGAGTGTGAGAGTGTTAGTGTGTGAGTGTGTGAGTGTGTGTGTGTGTGAGTGTGAGAGTGTGTGTGAGTGTGTGACTGTGTGAGTGTGAGAGTGTGTGTGAGTGTGAGAGTGTGTGAGTGTGTGAGTGTGAGAGTGTGTGTGAGTGTGTGACTGTGTGAGTGTGAGAGTGTGTGTGAGTGTGAGAGTGTGTGAGTGTGTGAGTGTGTGAGTGTGAGAGTGTTAGTGTGTGAGTGTGTGAGTGTGAGAGTGTTAGTGAGTGTGAGAGTGAGAGAGTGTGTGTGAGTGTGAGTGTGAGAGTGTGAGAGTGTGTGTGAGTGTGAGAGTGTGTGAGTGTGAGAGTGTGTGTGAGTGTGTGTGTGTGAGTGTGTGAGTGTGAGAGTGTTAGTGAGTGTGAGAGTGAGAGAGTGTGTGTGAGTGTGAGTGTGAGAGTGTGAGAGTGTGTGTGAGTGTGAGAGTGTGTGAGTGTGAGAGTGTGTGTGAGTGTGTGTGTGTGAGTGTGTGAGTGTGTGAGTGTGTGAGTGTGTGAGTGTGTGAGTGTGAGAGTGTTAGTGTGTGAGTGTGAGAGTGTGAGAGTGTGTGAGTGTGTGAGTGTGTGAGTGTGTGAGTGTGTGAGTGTGAGAGTGTTAGTGAGTGTGAGAGTGAGAGAGTGTGTGTGAGTGTGAGTGTGAGAGTGTTAGTGACCTCTGACCTCTGACCTGTTACCACACTGAGCTTCTCACAAACAAACCAACATGTGACCGTCGTTCAATGATTAACATCTTGTTAACTGATGAGACGCAGGTCGGAGTCCTGAACAGAACACGGGTCAGGGGTCACCTCGAAGCGGTCGGGGACGTCCAGTTTGGGTGAAGGAACTCCAACCAGATAATCCAGCAGCACCATGATCATGATGGTGAGGAAGACGGCGAAGTCACTGATGGAGGACCGGACCTGACGACACAAACATTCTGATTTCATTTAACTTAAGCAAAATGAATTAGTAACACTTACAAACAAACACTCTTGTTGCAGCTAAAGAAAAGCACAACGATTCCAACAGATAAATAATATCTTTGTACGGATTAATTATGTAGCATGAAAGCACGGTGGAAGTAGCATGCTAGCTAAGTAGCCAGCCGTTGTTCTTTTTCATTGGAATAATGATTGTGATGGTTGGGAATGTGTGGACAGATACCTTGGTGGGGAAGTATCTCATGGTCTTGACCTGCTTGAGGAAGGAGGAGAGGAAGAAGGTGGTGAAGAAGAGGATGATAGACCAGAAGAGGACGTTTGGGACGAAGGGACCTTTGTGGCTGCAGGCCGGACCCACGAACTCCCCGTGGAGGTCCTGACAGTCCTGGAGACACAGAGGGAGAGGTCAGGTCTGTCATAACGTGACTTCAGGGTGAATCAGGTAGCAGTAATCATGGTGAGTCCATCAAAGAGCTCCTTCACAACCTTACTAACTAATGAAAAACTCATGAACTTCTGTCTGTGTGTTTGATGAAGAGTCAGGTCCAACCTTCACCGTCAGCTCGTCCCACCGGAGGATCCCTAAGGTCCCGTTCCTGTCGCTCCACCTCTGCTGGACTTGATCCGAGACATTGGCGGGGGGGGAACACCGACACCTGAAACAACAACTCACATGAGATCTGGATCATCAAAGACATCAGACCGTCAGACCTTCAGACCTTCAGATCTTTAGACCTTCAGACCTTTAGTCCTTCAGATCTTTAGACCTTCAGACCTTCAGATCTTTAGACCTTCAGATCTTTAGACCTTCAGACCTTCAGCCGTCAGACCTTCAGACCTTCAGAACTTTAGACCTTCAGATCTTTAGACCTTTAGACCTTCAGATCTTTAGACCTTTAGACCTTCAGATCTTTAGACCTTTAGACCTTCAGATCTTTAGACCTTTAGACCTTCAGATCTTTAGACCTTCAGATCTTTAGACCTTCAGACGTTCAGACCTTCAGACTTTTAGACCTTCAGAACTTCAGACCCTCAGACCTTCAGACCCTCAGATCTTTAAACCTATAGACCTTCAGACTCTCAGACCTTCAGAACTTCAGACCCTCAGACCTTTAGACCCTCAGACCTTTAGACCTTCAGACCTTTAGACCTTGAGGCGCTCTTACGTGTAGAAGGTGAGGTTGTCCAGCTGGTTGTTCATGTCTATGGGGTAGTGCTCCCCGAGGCGGACCAGCTTCTCCAGAGACTCGTAGATGAAGATGATGCAGATGAGGGAGGCGAAGGCCTCCTCGGTGAAGCGGGTGATGTAGCAGACCAGAGAGCTGGCATCGGTGGCGACCAGCAGCAGGCAGAGGAAGGCGGTCCAGAGTCCGATACTGGTCCTCAAGGACAGGTAGCACAGACCGTAGTCACTGAGGACAGACGGAGGCTTTAGAGGACAGGTGGTGGTCTTCAGAGACCTTCATTTATAAACACAGATACCAAACCAGGATTCTAGATGGATCCACTTCACACTTTACAAGATAAAGAAGATTTCTCTTCAAGTGGAAACGTGTATTCCAGCAGAAGACTGGTTTGAGGACCAGGATCCGTAGGTCTCAACAGTCTGTCGTTTTAACAAAAGTCAGGTCAACATTAGTGTGACCTTGAGCGTCTGGAATCCACTGAGACCGGAGCCAGAAACAGATTTCTATGAGTGATCAAAAACCAATCGGATGGATTCTGGAGGGATGATAATAATAATAACTGTATTTATGGATGATTGAACAGCAGGAAAACGAAGTCTTCAGGGAGTCCAGGTTACATAACCTGGACTCAGTGACATGTTTATCTACAGCGTAGACCTGAACCAACCAATCAGAGAGCACAATGATCAGATCAATACTCCACCAATCAGTGACAGAGTCAGAGTGGACCAGCTGGTTCTGGTTCTAAACCCCTGCAGAGCATCCTGCTGACCTGGGCTCAGCCACGGAGACCGTCCCTATAAAGAGCAGCGGCCTCACAGGGTCTAGGTCTGTCCCCCATCATGTCTCGCTGTGTCCTGGTCCTGGTCCTGGTGTCCCTGGTCTGTCTGACCCGGTTCAGCTCGGCTCAGCCCGTCGACAGCCGGACCGAACTGAAGAAGGTTCAGGACGTCCTGGAGGAGTTGAAGGCCGAGAGACGAGGTGAGGCTCGACTATGTATAAATGTATAAATGTATATATATATATATATATATACATTTATACATATATATACATTTATACATATATATACATTTATACATATATATGTATAAATGTATATATATATACATTTATACATTTATACATATATATGTATAAATGTGTATATATATACATTTATACATATATACATATATATGTATAAATGTATATATATATACATTTATACATTTATACATATATATGTATAAATGTATATATATATACATTTATACATATAAATGTATAAATGTATATATATATATATACATTTATACATATATATACATTTATACATATATATGTATAAATGTATATATATACATTTATACATATATACATATATATGTATAAATGTATATATATATACATTTATACATATATACGTATAAATGTATATATATATACATTTATTATATATATATATACATTTATATATATATATGTATAAATATATATATATATATATATATATACATTTATACATATATATACATTTATACATATATATGTATAAATGTATATATATGTATGAATGGATTCTGACTCTGCGGCCTCGGAGGAGTTCTATGCCCCAGTCAGTCACACACTCGCTGCCAGATCGTTGGTTGCATTTATGTCAGACCTTCCAGCAATTTCCCGTGGACTGATTTCCCGTTGCCGACCCTGCCTGCCTGTCAACGACTCAGCCTTCTGTCCCCGACCCCGAGTTTAGCCTCTGCTTCCTCTGGTTTCTGTCTGCCTGTTTCCCAGTGTGAGTCTGACCCTGCCTGTCTGTCTGCTGTGTGCTCAGCTTTAAATGAAGCTCCAGAACTTTATCTGTCTCCTGGTCGTACTGCTTTTGGGTCCACACCACATCCGTGACAAAATATATCTATCTATCTCACAGGTGAGTCTGAACTCATGCTGTCTGTCTGGGTAGAATCTCTTTGACTTGTGTCCATGAACTCGTCTTCACTCTATTGATCAGTATTGATTTGATATTGAACAAATATTTCACAGATATATTGTAAAAATATAAAAGTCAAAGAGTTGCCTCCTTTCCTAACCACTTCTCCTTGATTCAAAACACATGAGGTCAAGGAAAAGAAACCTGCTGCGTTCATAGAATGTACTTTAACTAAACTACGTCATAATGATGAGAGCGCTGACGTTACTGACGTAGGTCTGTCAGGGTGAAACTGATATTCACTCAGGTGGAGCACCTTTCCTCAGCTCCATCAGCTGGATACTTCAGGATCCTTCTCTCCGTCCATCACTGACCTACAGTAAACCATAAACCACAGAAGAAGAAAACAGGACTCCAGCTGGTTGGACCTGCAGAGGTTCGGTTCTGTTTGTTAACGTTTGTTCTCCTGAACGTTCCACAGAGATGAGTGAGCGTCTGGAGGCGGCTGAGAGAGAGCTGAAGAGAGTCCGCGGTGAGGAACACTAGAACACTGGTACCAAACACAAAGGTTATTTAAACGTTAATGGAACGGCGTCTGAAGAACCTCTTTTGTTCAGAAACACCTAAAGTTGCCTTCGCTGCCTCGCTGGGAGGAAACGGTCTCGTGAAGACGACGACCGGCAACAAAGACCTCGTCTACAAGGACGTCCTGACCAACGTGGGCGGGGCTTATAACGCTGAGACAGGTGAGTGAAGTCATCTACCTGAAGTCTTGTTTCCTCTCTGATGTTTAAATAAGAGTTTAATACTCATAATCAGCTGGTCGGTGCTGGTAAAGCACCACAGAAGAAGAAGAGGTGTTGGTGTCATGTGAAGGTCACACTCCTCCTCATCATCAGCTTCAACCTTCAGATCTTCATGATGTCTAAGTCCGTAGTGTTCAGCTCTTCGCCTAACTCCTCTTCTTCCTCCTCCTCCTCCTCCTCCTCCTCCTTTTCCTCTTCCTCCTACTCCTCCTCCTCAGGTGAGTTCACCGCTCCGGTTCGTGGAGTCTACTACGTCCGCTTTACGGCCAACGCTCCCACTAACTTCCCCATGAGCTCCGTGCTCTACAAGAACGGCGCTGAGGTCCAGCTGATCGCCCACGAGCAGCCGTCCGGAGAGGGCAGCGACACGGCGTCCAACGGCGCCGCCCTGCTGCTGGAGACGGGCGACACGCTGAAGATGGTGCTGTGGATGAACACGCAGATCTGGGACAACAGCAACCACCACAGCACCTTCAGCGGCTTCCTGCTGTTCCCCCTGTGAGGACCACTCTACTGTTACTACGGCAACCGTCTCTTAAAGTCACATGGCCAAACTGGTTCCTGATTCTACATGAACACAGGGCTCCAGAACACAGGGAGGACGTTTTGGTGTTAAAATGTGAAGTTGGTGTATTCAGTGTTTGATGATTATAATCGGTTTCTGCTCGACTACTTAGTGACATAAAACTTTACCAAATGATCCTTAAAGCTGTTCGTCTGGAGCCCTGCAGATTGACTTCTACCACAGCATCACTTACACTGCTACAACTACCACTTACACTGCTACAACTACCAACAACACCATTTCTACTACCAACAACACTACTTGTACTACCACCAACACCACTTCCACTACTCCATTTACCACCAACACCACTTGTACTACCACCAACACCACTTCCACTACTCCAACTACCAACAACACCACTTACACTGCTACAGCTACCACAACACCACTGATACTTCCACCAACACCACTTGCACTACTCCAACTACCAACAACACCACTTACACTGCTACAACTACCACTTACACTGCTACAACTACCAACAACACCATTTCTACTACCAACAACACTACTTGTACTACCACCAACACCACTTACACTACTCCATTTACCACCAACACCACTTGTACTACCACCAACACCACTTCCACTACTCCAACTACCAACAACACCACTTACACTGCTACAGCTACCACAACACCACTGATACTTCCACCAACACCACTTGCACTACTCCAACTACCAACAACACCACTTACACTGCTACAACTACCACCAACACCACTTGTACTACCATCAACACCACTTACACTACTCCAACTTCCAACAACACCATTTCTACTACCATCAACACCACTTACACTACTCCATTTACCACCAACACCACTTCTACTACCACCACTTTAATTACTAATAGCACCAACACTACCACTACTTCCGTTGACTCTACTACAACACAATACTAGATCTGTGTCTTTGTGTTTCAGGGTGGATGAACCTCCGACAGAGTTTGACGCTGAAGCCGAACTGAAGACTCTTCAGGCTTCACTGAAGCAGCTTCAGACCGACAACCTGGGTGAGTCTGCATGTGGAAGTCTTTGTTCTTCAGCGGTTATTAGAAGCTGATTATTTGTTATTGATCACCTGGTTATTGCTGTGTGTGTTTGCAGGAGTCAAGGAGAGACTGGAGACGACGGAGAAGGAGCTGAAGGCCATGAGAGGTCGTTGAAATACTTTAAGAAGATATTCTGTTGTGATTTAATATCAATGATAAAATGTTGAGGGCTGCACCAAGGCACAAAACAAGCGCCCCTCTGGCTCCATTAACTGAGTTGATGCTGAGATGGAGGAGCACCCTCTGGGGGGTTTAGTTGTTATTACAATAATGACATCAATAAAAGAGTTTTTTAATCTTTTCATTCTAAATAAATAGATTAATAGGCCCAATCAAACTAAATGTGTATATATATATATATAAATAAGTATTTTTTTCTACGTGTTCCCCTTCAGACGTACCGAAGGTGGCGTTTGCGGTGTCTCTGGGAGGAGACGGTCTCCAGAAGTCGACATCAGGAAGCAGAACTCTGATCTACAGAGACGTTCTGACCAACGTGGGTCAGGCCTACAGCTCAGAGACGGGTCAGTGACCTCACTCTGTCTCCTTCTACAGGTGTCTCCTTCTACAGGTGTCTCCTTCTACAGGTGTCTCCTTCTACAGGTGTCTCCTTCTACAGGTGTCTCCTTCTACAGGTGTCTCTGCCGACGGCACACCTGGTCAACGCTTTCACTTTTATAAAGAGCAACAACACTTTAAAATATGTAAATACTGCAAACAATGATTCATTTAAGTCCTTTTGTTAATTAACTCCTCTTCCTCCTCCTTTTCCTCTTCATCCTCCTTTTCCTCTTCCTCCTCCTCCTCCTCCTCAGGTGAGTTCACCGCTCCGGTTCGTGGAGTCTACTACGTCCGCTTTACGGCCAACGCTCCCACTAACTTCCCCATGAGCTCCGTGCTCTACAAGAACGGCGCTGAGGTCCAGCTGATCGCCCACGAGCAGCCGTCCGGAGAGGGCAGCGACACGGCGTCCAACGGCGCCGCCCTGCTGCTGGAGACGGGCGACACGCTGAAGATGGTGCTGTGGATGAACACGCAGATCTGGGACAACAGCAACCACCACAGCACCTTCAGCGGCTTCCTGCTGTTCCCCCTGTGAGGACGAGGCCTCACCTTCATCATCACCTTCATCATCAGGACCTTTGACAGTCTGATTGGTTCGAATAAAGATCTTTAAAGTCTCTTCATGTTGTGACTTGTTTCCTCATCATCCTCTCTGGTTCAGCTTCTCACTAAAACTTTATTAATACATAATCACATCTTCATAACTCTAAACTCTAAATGAGGTCAGACTCTCTGACATGAAGCAGGTCTGAGTCCAGTTTTATCAAGTCCACGCTGAAGTTCATCTGTCCCGAGGACTTGAACACAACACCCCCGGGTTCCACTGGGTTCAACCAGCCAGTATGACATCACATGATCACCTGAGGAATAACTGCTCCTCATTGGTCAGCTTCAGTATGACATCACAGGTCAAAATGTTTCCCTCCAGAGTCAGTAGAATTCATGAGTAGTAGTAATAGTAATAGTAGTAGTAGTAGTAGTAGTTGTAGTGGTAATAGTAGAAGTAATAGTAGAAGTAATAGTAGCAGTAGTATTGTTGTTATTAGTAATAGTAGAATAGAAGAAGGTGTAGTGGTAGCATTAAAATAAGTATTAGTGGTAGTAGTAGAAGTAATAGTAGTAGAAGTAGTGGTAGTAGTAGAAGTAATAGTAGTGGTGGTAGTAGTGGTGGTAGTAGTAGAAGTAGTAGCAGTAGTTGTAGAAGTAATAGTAGTAGAAGAAGTAGAAGTTATTGTAGTAGTAGTAGTAGTAGTACAAGTATTTAAGTATTCACTTTACTCATGTAAAAGTACCAGTGTATCAGTCAGAAATACTTCATTCCAAGTCACAGTCCTGAATTCTAAATCCTGTTTGTTTCCATAGAAATGCTGTAAACAGACATTTATTGATGTTGTTTATAGATGTTATCGATATATTATTCATTTTATTCTATTTAAATCTCCTCTGAAGTATTATTTCTGTTTACTATTTCATTCCATGTTTACTTGTTTCTATCTAATCTGTTTATGTGTTATTATATATGTTGACTGTTATATTCGACTGCTCTCCTTTATTTTATATTGCTTTTGTTTGTGAAGCTCTTTGTATCAGCAGTTTAAAGAAAGTTATTCTTATTATTCTAATATCTGACAGTGCTGATGTTCAGTGTGTCCTCCATGGACAGGATGGAGTATGGCGTCCATGATGAGCTCATTATCTCATGGTCAGATGTTCTATTCATGAGAACCAAACAATGTGTTGGTTTATTTCATTAGAACATTTAATGTTCTGAACGTTATTTCATTAGAACATTTAATGTTCTGAACGTTATTTCATTAGAACATTTAATGTTCTGAACGTTTATTTCATTAGAACATTTAACGTTCTGAACGTTTATTTCATTAGAACATTTAACGTTCTGAACGTTTATTTCATTAGAACATTTAATGTTCTGAACGTTATTTCATTAGAACATTTAATGTTCTGAACGTTTATTTCATTAGAACATTTAATGTTCTGAACGTTATGTCATTAGAACATTTAACGTTCTGAACGTTATTTCATTAGAACATTTAACGTTCTGAACGTTATGTCATTCTGTTTATTTCATTAGAACGTTCTGAACGTTATGTCATTAGAACATTTAACGTTGTCTTTATTTAATCTGTAAACGATTTCACTGACGAACGAGGACGTCTCAGGTAACGAAGAAGACCAGCAGCAGGGCTTTCTGGGTAATGAGTCCACACAGCCAGTTTATCAAACACAGACTCACCTGCAGAACTTGAAGAGGATCTTCTCAAAGACCAGAACCGGACCTGTGCTGCCCAGGATGGTGAGCGGCTGACCGGAGAACAGGGAGTAGGCCACGCCGGTCAGAGACGCCCCGAACAGAGACTCTATGGCACTCTACCAGAGAGAGAGAGAGAGGGACGGGTCAGTGACGGAAGACCCTCTGCTGGACTCTGGGTTCTGGTCCGGTTCTTACTATGTTCCCTTTGGTGGCTTCTCCCAGCAGCCCTCCGAAGGTGATGACGGGCGACATGCAGGCGCAGTAGAGGAAGAGGACGGAGGCCAGACACTGCAGGCTGACGGCGTCTCTGACGTCGCTCCACAGGAACGGAGCTTTCCTCCGCACGTCCTTCACTAGACCGCCGAAGACCCTGAGGACCAGAGGAGGGGGGGTCACCTGAGATCCTCTACGGGTCCTCTACTTTCAGAACGTGACTTTGAGAGATTATTATGGGATGTCCAACTGGTGAGAGGCCCTGGAGTAGACCAGACCACGATGGGAGGGTTATATATCTAGTCTGGACTGCGGACTCGTCTAAAGTGTTGATGGTGAGAAGGTCGTCTGGACTACAGTCCCAAGCTGCTGCTTCACATTATGGATTTATTAACATGCTGCTGGTCTTTCACTTCACCTGTGGGTTCTCTAACGGGAAACACTGACCTCCCTGTCCTCTGCAGCTCTGGTCCTGCCTGATGCTCCGCCTCCTTGGTGACTTCACAGCTGTGGGCGGGGCCATTAGGGGCAGACGCCATCTTCCTCTTCTCCTGCAGAGAGGCAGAGGACACAGAGAGCTCAGGACGGTTTATATTCCCCATCAGACCGTAGAGGACTCCCCTGAGACCGAGGACTCACCTGAGACGGGACGCTCTTTGGCGGTTCGATGCGGATGCTGGGGTCCCACTCTCCAGGAGGAAGCACGGTGACCTGATCCAGGAACTCATCGATCCCCGACAGCAGGTCGGTCCGGTCCTTCGCCTTGTACGCCACATCGTGAAAAATCTAGCAGAGAGACGGAAACATGTGTTTTCATTTTATCACCTGGACCAGTCACCTGACGCTGCCTCAAGTGACATCACTCGAGGACATTGATCAGACTTCAAAGAGCTTCCTCTGGAGACTTACATACTACATTCAAACATCAGGAGACACTGAAGGCTTCATACTACATTCAAACATCAGGAGACACTGAAGGCTTCATACTACATTCAAACATCAGGAGACATCTGATGAGTTCCCTTATGAAACACACGTCTTCTGATTGCAGCACTAGAAACAGAAGTAGTTTTTGTATTATTTATTTCTCAGGCTTCGTATCAGTCGGGTTGTGAACTCTGTTCCCGTCTCACCTCGTCCGTCATCAGTGTGGCGATGGAGCGACCGATCTCATGGTACTGTGGACCTTTTCCAAACGGACCGAGCAGCAGGAAGAGAAACCTGGACGGAAAAGAAGACGGTATATATATATATACATATATATAGCCAGGTCAGGTTCACATTCACTAACTTCAGAGTTTCCACTGAACCTGGTCTCTGGTTCAGACCTGGACAGCTGATATCCTGCTAACATGCTGATCAGGTGATGTGGTTCACCTGGTGGGCACCGGCACCTCGGTGAGGCCGGTCAGCAGCATGGCGGGGCGAGCCGGATGAAGGCGATGATCGGTCGCTCCAGGAAGTCCACCTCTCCCACCAGGATGTTGGAGGCCTCTGCTCCCGGAGGGATCTTCTTCATGAAGTTCATGTCCACCTGAAACACACACGACACTGAGCGTCACCTCACCTGTAGGGGGCGCCAGCACCGTCCGTCCACACGGCTCAGGTGAGTCGATGGCTTCAGGTGGACTTTCATCAGAGACACCCGTCTGTTACAGTCTGGTGTTCAGTTAAGAGTTAAATCAATCAATTCTGTTATTGATTCATCAATGAATCGATGGACTAAAAGATGTCAGAGTGAAAAAATGTCTCTCTGGAAAACTGGAGAAATAATAGCAAACATTAAGTTCCTGTTGAACTGATCGATTGATCCACTATTGATCAGCTGTAGTTCGGTTCAGAAACGGATCCGTCCAGTATTCTGTGTCTGCCAACACACAGACATTTATTCATGTTCTATATTGATTATTGATTTCTGCCTCTGAATCCTGTTTGATCTCAGTTCGCACAGTGATGACATCATGATGCAACAATCAGCCAACACATCACTGAGACGTCACAGCTGATGGAGTCAAACAACAACAACAACACGGACACAGAGTGGGAGGAGCCACAACACAGGCCACTGATTGGTCGACAGCCGGCTGACTGACAGGTGAACAGACTTACGACGGGCTTCCTGCTGGCCGCTGGCAGCAAACAAACACAGTCGCAGTCCTGCTGAGAAACAAACAACACGGCTTCTGATTGGCTGCTTCAGGTTCACTGACAGGAGTCACATGACTGACGGCAGTATGACAGTGTCTCTACCGTTTATCTATACCGGTCATTTATTGTATAAAACATGAAATAATGGAGGTGTTCCTGAAAGCAGCGCTCCTGATCTTTGATAAAGACACCATATAATAGAGGAGGAGGAGGAGGAGGAGGAGGAGGAGGAGGAGGAGGAGGAGGAGGAGGAGTGGTTACCCTGCTGAAGTCCACCGTGCTGTTCTCTCTGCTGCCTCCGTTGATTCGACTCTCGCTGTTCTTGCTGTCCAGGTTTCCTGGAGCCGACTGAGGAGACGCCAGCAGACCTGAGAGGAGAGTTCATTAATGAAGGAGAGCTCATCAATGAAGGAGAGTTCATTAATGAAGGAGAGCTCATTAATGAAGGAGAGTTCATTAATGAAGGAGAGTTCATTAATGAAGGAGAGTTCATTAATGAAGGAGAGTTCATTAATGAAGGAGAGTTCATTAATGAAGGAGAGTTCATTAATGAAGGAGAGTTCATTAATGAAGGAGAGTTCATTAATGAAGGAGAGTTCATTAATGAAGGAGAGCTCATTAATGAAGGAGAGTTCATTAATGAAGGAGAGTTCATTAATGAAGGAGAGCTCATCAATGAAGGAGAGCTCATTAATGAAGGAGAGTTCATTAATGAAGGAGAGTTCATTAATGAAGGAGAGTTCATTAATGAAGGAGAGTTCATTAATGAAGGAGAGTTCATTAATGAAGGAGAGTTCATTAATGAAGGAGAGTTCATTAATGAAGGAGAGTTCATTAATGAAGGAGAGTTCATTAATGAAGGAGAGTTCATTAATGAAGGAGAGTTCATTAATGAAGGAGAGCTCATTAATGAAGGAGAGTTCATTAATGAAGGAGAGTTCATTAATGAAGGAGAGTTCATTAATGAAGGAGAGTTCATTAATGAAGGAGAGCTCATTAATGAAGGAGAGTTCATTAATGAAGGAGAGTTCATTAATGAACTCTCCTTCATCAATGAAGGAGAGTTCATCAATGAAGGAGAGTTTATTAATGAAGGAGAGTTCATTAATAAAGGAGAGTTCATTAATGAAGGAGAGTTCATTAATAAAGGAGAGTTCATTAATAAAGGAGAGTTCATTAATAAAGGAGAGTTCATTAATGAAGGAGAGTTCATTAATAAAGGAGAGTTCATTAATGAAGGAGAGTTCATTAATGAAGGAGAGTTCATTAATGAGTGTCAGAGTGAGCTTTGTCTTTTATAAACCGTGTATGTTTGTATACTTCTATTGGCAAATATAAAGCAGCACAATGTTTGTGTATTGAGTCCATATTTAACATTAATCTCCTCCTCGTCATTGTGTTGTACTATTAATAATGTAGTATAACAGGACTGTTTATTAATGTTCTGCAGGCCGACACACGTCCTCAGATTAACCTGTGATTTTAATCTGAGTCACATTAATGTTTACTGTCTTCATAAACACATTAATACATAATAACAAATAAAAACACACACACACACACTCACACTCACACGCACACACACACACACACACACACACACACACACACACACTCACTCACTCACTCACTCACTCACTCACTCACTCACTCACTCACTCACTCACTCACTCACTCACTCACTCACACTCACACTCACACTCACACACACACACACACACACACACACACACACACACACACACACACACACACACACTTTTGGTCCTAAAACTAAAATGAATAATGAAACTAGACAAACTGAAGCTGCTGGTTGGTGCTCAGTGAAGTACTGCTGATGTTTCCACTTCCATCAGGAGGAGGATTATGTTGATGAATGAATATATAATTAATAACTAATGAGTCAGCTTGTTGCTTTAACTCATCGGTTCTCTGACTTCCTGTTGGTTTGGACTTTAACGTTTAGAACCTGTCAGCTGCAGCACTTCAGCAGCAGAAACTCAGTAACATGAGTCAGAGGTCACATGACGGTGATGATGATGATGTCATCACCTCCAGATCACTGAAGCTGAAGAGCAGAGGAACTCATGAGATATTTGTATCTCTGTTACTCTCAGGAGACGGACACCTAACACGACATGTGGAGGAAAGTAACCAAGTCCATCCTGCTGGAGGTACTTGTACTGTCCATGAGTATTTACATCTCAGAGGTAAATATTGTTATGTATCATAAAGGCGATACATCAGAGTCTCTCTGCAGACGGAGCTTCAGGTGTCATCAGCAGATTCAGACTTTAAACATCAGCTGGTTATGATCTCGCTGACTCAGCAGGTCAGTTTAGTGCTGATGGACAGGAAACATATAGTTATTATTTATAAATTATAAACTTAGTCTCTGTTAGAGAGTCTCTGAAAACAAGTTAATAAAACACGGAGACCTCGTCGTCATGTCACGTTACCTCGACCAATCAGGAGAGACCAATCCAAAAACACTGAGAAACACCAGAACTCACATCGAAACCAGGCTCTTGATTTAAAAAAAAGACTTCAAATATTATGAAAGATGTGTCAAAAGTGTTCAAAAAACAAAACCTATAACTAGGTTTCATAAAAAATATGCAAATATCAGGACTTCTTAATGATATGATTGTATAGAGACGGTTTGTTCAGTTTTAACGGGTTTGTTTTCTTCAGCTGAGACATAAACATGTTTTAAATAAAAACATGTTTGATCTGATATTTACACTCAAATGTCTTGAATCATAACTTTTATCAGTAAATAATCCATGATTTTTATTTATTTAAACTGTAAAATGAACCATCTAGATCTGTTTGTGTCAGTAGAAGACTGAAGAAAGGGTTCATTTGGTGAAACACAATCTTCCTGTAAACTAAAGGCTTAGATTTCATATTTATTTAAGAGTCTCACCGTTGCGTTCCAGTAAATGGGGGTCGGAGTGTTTCTTGCCGATGTCAGCGAAGGATCGAACCAGCGGTATTCGGTTGCTCAGCTTCTTCTCGCTCTGATGGTGGTGACGCCTCAACATGGCCTCCTTCACCTTCTCCCGAACGCCCTCCTCCAGCTGACCCGACGCCAGCATGCTGTCAATCACCATGTCTGCGGGGGGGGGGCAACAGGAGGTACATGACATGGGACATGACACATGATATGACACTTGACACGTTACATGACACATTTCACGTTACATTTCACGGGACATGACACGGGACATGACACGGGACATGACACAACATATCAGCTGCTGGACCTGCGATCTCCTGGATGGTGTCGGCTCTCATGTCGAGCAGCACGGTTCCGTTCAGGATGCAGGATCTCAGCTCAAACAGGCTGTGGAGGGACAGCGTGGCCACGTAGGGTTTACTCCACCGCTCTCCTCCATCCTCCACGTCCTCCTCGAACTTCAGCCACCTGAACACACAGACAGAGGTTCAACTCCTCATACAGGAGCAGAGGAGCATAAACGTCTCTGGTTGCTCCTCATACAGGAGCAGAGGAGCATAAACGTCTGGTTGCTCCTCATAACAGAGGACTGATGTGAACAGTTGAACAGAAACGTGATAAATAAAGCAGATGTGGAATTTATTCTCACGTTTGCTGGTTCAGACTTGATTTGTTTATTTTTAAGGATCAGAATCTCCTCAGTCCGTCTCCTACTATAAAGGTGATCAGAGTCCTCACCTGGCCGTCTCCTTCCACTCCTGGAAGTCTCCGTCTCTGAAGGTGATCTCGTCCAGCTCGGTGAACAGGTCGTGGGACATGTGCTCCTCGTCTCCGTCCTCCGTCCCCAGGATGAACTGGACTCTCTGAGACGGCGTGTCTGCAGGGACCAAACCACTGTTACCACAGGTATTGACCATCAGTGTGTGATTGATTGATTGATTGATGCTGGACGGACCGTACGAGGGCGACTCTCGTCCGTCCTCCCGGTCCTCCCGGTCCCGGCGTCTCCGGTGGTGTCGGTGTCCTCGGTGACGGTGACGCCTTCGAGTGTCTCGGCCCAGAGGAACGTGGACGCCGACGTACACGGCTCTGTGACCTGAGGGAGGAGGACGCCATCAGGAGACAGTGATTCATCGTCAATGATGTCACAAAGTCAAAGGGAATCATTACCAAACACACAAACATTAAAGTAGAAGTACATGTTGATGTACCTGCTTCTACTGATACAAATACTATCAAATAGAAAACATCAATTCATTCATTTTTACAGCAAAATCAATGTGATGCAGCTTTATTTTATTTATTTTTTAACATTTAATAACATATTTTTTGCTCCCGTCACATTTATCTCTCTGTGGTCTGGATTTTCAAAATAAGAGTCCTGCTCCTCTTTGGAAACAGAACAATCCTGACTAGAAGTAGAGAGAACTCAAACATGTCTTTAGTGCAGAATAACACTGTTAGACACCGTGTGGACTCACTCTCCAGTTCTTCCTTCTCAAAGTTGGTGTAGAGGGTGGAGCTGGTCTTCCCCTGGTCCAGCACCGCCTCCTCATCGTTGCCCTGCAGCACAAACAGGAAGAGGAGGAGGAAGAGGAGAAAAGGAAGAAGAATATGAAGAAGAAGAAGAAGAAGAAGAAGAAGAAGAAGAAGAAGAGGGATCAGCTCCTTTGAAATACATGTCTTTTATTCTCTCCATCGATTGATTCATAGATTCGTCTTTAAAAGAACAACAATAGTGAAAATATTCATTCAACACCTTCTATCTGATAAATACAGGAAAGAGAGACAGGGTCGGAGGTTCGATTCCCAGCTCCTGTCCACATGTCACATGACTGCTTGTTTCTCTGAACTACACTCAGACCGCCTGGCTCCGCCCACCGCCGGGGGAACGCTGTGACTCATCACAGGGTCAACAGGAAGTGTTCTGAAACGCTCAGCTCATCAGATACATGGGGTTCACTGCCACACACACACACACACACACACACACACACACACACACACACACACACACACACACACACACACACACACACACACACACACACACACACACACACACACACACACACACACACAGTGTTTGGAGAACATGTGATCTACATCAGAGGATGATGTCCAGTCAGAGTAGGATCCGTGTTTCTGAGTTCTAGTCTCTGATTCCTGATAACTACTACACGCTGAACTGAGAACAATCCATTGAAATCAGCAGGTGAGCTAGTTAACGTTAGCTGTTAGCAGCACAGTCCTGCTCAGCTAAACAACAGAGCTAACAGCATAGCAACATTAGGGCTAAATGAATCTCGCTCTTATTATACTGTCATTATTTCCCATCATGCTGCTCAGATTAATCAGTGACCAGCTCTACTGATGACAGTACAGAGGTGTTGTGTTCAATGCAATCTGTTAAATGTAGTGTTGGTGATTAACTAGAATAAATCCAGTAGTTTGAAGGAGATGCTTTCACATTCATATAAAATAGATATTAGAGATGAATTATGACGATTTCACAAATCATTTAAATTGTGTTTTCATGCAAATAACCACTAAAGTTGACAAAGACTAAGTATAGGATATAAGGATTATATTTAGATTTTTCTTTTGTCCAAAATTCACATCCCTGTTGATTTTATTTATTTATTTAAAGGCCAACGTTAAACATTTCAACTAAAAGGTTCATGTGAAGCTTTAATGTTGACGACTTTAAGATACTTTCTCACTTTTCAGACTCAGATGAATTTTACATGAAAGTTCCATGATGCTCTCTGATGGAAAAGTGAAGATGTTTGGCTGAAAGCTGAAACTAATGGCAGCTTTGTTATTTAGAGATTTAATGGAAAAGTTCACAAAGTAAATACAGAGTGTTTGAACACATCACTGATCTCTGTTCCTGTTTAACGGTCTAATTTCCTCAAACGTTTCATTAGGCTGAAGAACAACATGTCTCTAAACTATCTCTAGCTGTCTCTAAACTATCTCTAGCTGTCTCTAGCTGTCTCTAAACTATCTCTAGCTGTCTCTAGCTGTCTCTAGCTGTCTCTAAACTATCTCTAGCTGTCTCTAAAGTCTCTAAACTATCTCTATGTCTCTCTAGCTGTCTCTAAACTATCTCTAGCTGTCTCTAGCTGTCTCTAAACTATCTCTAGCTGTCTCTAAACTATCTCTAGCTGTCTCTAGCTGTCTCTAAACTATCTCTAGCTGTCTCTAGCTGTCTCTAGCTGTCTCTAAACTATCTCTAGCTGTCTCTAAACTATCTCTAGCTGTCTCTAGCTGTCTCTAGCTGTCTCTAAACTATCTCTAGCTGTCTCTAAACTATCTCTAGCTGTCTCTAGCTGTCTCTAAACTATCTCTAGCTGTCTCTAAACTATCTCTAGCTGTCTCTAAACTATCTCTAGCTGTCTCTAAACTATCTCTAGCTGTCTCTAAACTATCTCTAGCTGTCTCTAAACTATCTCTAGCTGTCTCTAGCTGTCTCTAAACTATCTCTAGCTGTCTCTAGCTGTCTCTAAACTATCTCTAGCTGTCTCTAGCTGTCTCTAGCTGTCTCTAAACTATCTGTCGGTCTCTGTGAGTGCAGTGAACTAGCTGATGAGACAGGCAGCAGGTACGTACCAGTGACATGTCTCTGGACACTCTCAGGCTGGCTATGCCTCCCCAGAAGTCTCCCATAGAGTCTCTGTCCAGCTCGTCAAATGAACTCCCAAAAGGCAGAAAACGTCTAAACAGAAGAATACTTAGTGTCAGTGAACGCTCCACCGTTTGAGGTCAATCCAGCAGTAGCTACTCTAACAGCGTTAGTGAGACTTCCAGGTTTCAGAGTTTATAAAGCCAGACGACTCGTGTATTTATAGCAGAGTGCTGCTTCACTGAACAGCAGCCTGGAGGTCTGCAAACACAGCAGGAGAGAAGAAGAACACAGGAGGCGGAGCTTCTGACTAACAGTTCATCCTCATATCAGGACATGAAGAAGAGAAACGAAGCAGAAAACTAACTGAACTCAACCGAAACCACCTGAAGTACTTTAATACTTCACTTCAAACTATGATACTTCTGAGTACTCTGATATATATTTAAAGTATCTAATCGAGCTGGGACCACAAGTCCCAAGTCACTACTAACAAGTCCTGAGTCAAGATCAACAAGTCCAGAGTAAAACCAACAAGTTAAGACCAACAAGTCCCAAGTCAGTACAAACAAGTGTTGAGTCAAGACCAACAGCTCCCAAGTCAAGACCAACAAGTCAAGATCAACAAGTCCTAAAAAGGGCTGGGAGTTAAGGCCAAATCTTCTCACTTGATATAGATTAATATATACATATATCTATATATATAGATAGATATAGATAAAGAGCTCATTAAAACATGTTTTTATCAGAGTTCCAGTACAAAAGATCCATTTTCCAAACTGATTCAGAACTTTAGAGCCAAATGAACCAGTTTCATGTTAAATTATACAGAAACGATGTGTTTACTTCTGAGATTTAAGGTCAAAGTCTGCTGTTTTTTTCGTTCAATGTTTTTACTGGTGGTTCTACTGGCTATTTTAGTGGTGGTTCTACTGGTGGTTCTACTGGTGACTGTACTGGTAGTTGTACTGGTCGTTCTACAGGTGGCTCTAATGTTGGTTGTACTGGTGGTTCTACTGGTTCTATGTCTCTGTGCGTCATCAGACTAAAGACTGTGTGTGAAAACACTCACTTCCTGTAGAAGTTGACACTCTGCTCAGTGACGGTTTGAGGTTTGGCTGTTAGTTCACTTCTCGTTCCGTCACAATAACAGAGTAGATACACTTTGTTTTCTTTAGTTTATTCACACAGAGGCCATAGAACTGAAGTTTAAATACTACTTTACAAATACTGAACCATATGAACGCCGACTTCTTCCTTCTTGACGTACTGAAATTAAACTAAACCTCTGAACTAAACCTTTAAACTAAACCTTTAAACTAAACCTCTAAACTAAACCTTTAAACTAAACCTCTGAACTAAACCTTTAAACTAAACCTCTAAACTAAACCTTTAAACTAAACCTCTAAACTAAACCTTTAAACTAAACCTCTAAACTAAACCTTTAAACTAAACCTCTAAACTAAACCTTTAAACTAAACCTCTAAACTAAACCTTTAAACTAAACCTCTAAACTAAACCTTTAAACTAAACCTCTAAACTAAACCTTTAAACTAAACTAAACCTCTAAACTAAACCTTTAAACTAAACCTCTAAACTAAACCTTTAAACTAAACCTCTAAACTAAACCTTTAAACTAAACCTCTAAACTAAACCTTTAAACTAAACCTCTGAACTAAACCTTTAAACTAAACCTCTAAACTAAACCTCTAAACTAAACCTTTAAACTAAACCTCTGAACTAAACCTTTAAACTAAACCTCTAAACTAAACCTTTAAACTAAACCTTTAAACTAAACCTCTGAACTAAACCTTATAACTACTGTGACTACTGTGACTACTGTGACTACTGTAGTAGTTTTCTTTACGTGATATCAGTTTGAACTTTGAGAGTCTCTCTTTTCAAGCATTTGTCCAGACTGAAACGTGAGGAGCTTTATTTTGAAAGTGCGGGTCATTCTGCAGCAGGAAGTGGATCAACATCCACATGAACAGCTCTCAGGGACCAGAAGACCAGTGATAGGAGGAAACCGGTTCATCTACCAGCTCATTCATCATCAGAAGACTCCTCTCTCTCTCTGAGGGGGTTTGACTGATATATACATACATATTCAGAGTCCAGCTGTTTGTGTTTCTGTTGTCATGACAACAGCAGGATGAAAAAAAGAGATAAAAAATATCGGCTGGTTGTTGGATCATGAGATACAGACGACTGTCTGCAGGCTAACACACCGCACATGACTGAACACACACTAATACACACACACACACACACACTAATACACACACACACACACACACACACTAATACACACACACACACACACACACACACACACACACACACACACTAATACACACACACACACACACACACACTAATACACACACACACACACACTAATACACACACACACACACACTAATACACACACACACACACACACTAATACACACACACACACACACACACTAATACACACACACACACACACACACACACACACTAATACACACACACACACACACACACACACACACACTAATACACACACACACACACACACACACACACACACACACACACACACACACACACACACACACACACACACAGTAAGAACACACTTTGTTTCAAAGAGCTGCTGCTGGACAAACAGCTGAGCCAATCAGAGCCTGGGTGGGCGGGTCTAAGGTTGGTGACATCATCAGGATGTGTCTTCCTCATTCAAACATCTTAATGAATCACTGAAGGGACCATCATCCATCTTTGTTATGTTCTGGTCTCCATGGAGACGGGCTGGCCCCTCCTCCGGTCCAGAAGAACTTCTGACCTTTAGACTTTATTCAAAATATTCGAATAAGCTTTATCGACATATTATTATTAAAACTAAAACTATAATCATAATCAGATGAAATCAATCAGAAACATTTACCAGAACTAGTTCTTATCTGAAACCCTCCTCCTGTACGTTCCTCTTTCACAGGAAGCAGACTAACGGCCCACCAGAGACCTGGCAACACGGGTCACCTGGTCACCACGGGTCACCTGGTCACCACGGGTTACCTGGTCACCACGGGTTACCTGGTCACCACGGGTTACCACGGGTCACCACAGGTCACCTGGTCACCACGGCAACACGGGTCAGCTGGTCACCACGTCACCACGGGTCACCTGGTCACCACGGGTCACCTGGTCACCACAGGTTACCTGGTCACCACGGGTCACCACGGGTCACCTGGTCACCACGGGTCAGCTGGTCACAACGGCAACACGGGTCACCTGGTCACCACAGGTCACCACGGGTCACCTGGTCACCACGGGTCACCTGGTCACCACAGGTTACCTGGTCACCACGGGTCACCACGGGTCACCTGGTCACCACGGGTCAGCTGGTCACAACGGCAACACGGGTCACCTGGTCACCACAGGTCACCTGGTCACCATGGGTCACCTGGTCACCACAGGTTACCTGGTCACCATGGGTCACCTGGTCACCACAGGTTACCTGGTCACCACGGGTCACCACGGGTCACCTGGTCACCACGGGTCACCTGGTCACCACAGGTTACCTGGTCACCACGGGTCACCACAGGTCACCTGGTCACCACGGGTTACCTGGTCACCACGGGTCACCACAGGTCACCTGGTCACCACAGGTCACCTGGTCACCACAGGTCACCTGGTCAACACTGAGCCGCTCAGCTCCACATTGTTCTCAGCCGACCGGCGTCACAGCTCTCTACCGGGAAGAACAGCTCTCTCCTGATCAGGTAGAGAACAGAGTACCTGATCAGGTAGAGAACAGAGTACCTGAACAGGTAGAGAACAGAGTACCTGAACAGGTAGAGAACAGAGTACCTGAACAGGTAGAGAACAGAGTACCTGAACAGGTAGAGAACAGAGTACCTGAACAGGTAGAGAACAGAGTACCTGAACAGGTAGAGAACAGAGTACCTGAACAGGTAGAGAACAGAGTACCTGAACAGGTAGAGAACAGAGTACCTGAACAGGTAGAGAACAGAGTACCTGAACAGGTAGAGAACAGAGTACCTGAACAGGTAGAGAACAGAGTACCTGAACAGGTAGAGAACAGAGTACCTGAACAGGTAGAGAGCAGAGCTACCCCTGAACAGGTAGAGAACAGAGTCATCTGCTCGCTGTGTTCTTCCTCCATCGTGGGTAAAACTCCTCTTCCTCTCCCGGAGGCAGAGCTCTCATCCGGGAGAGCCGTCAGCCAGCAGCCGGTCCTCCTCTTCCTCATCAACTCTTCCTCATCATCTCTTCCTCATCAACTCTTCCTCATCAACTCTTCCTCATCATCTCTTCCTCATCATCTCTTCCTCATCAGCCGCCTGGAGGAATATATTAATTCCACTGTAGAGCCCGCCCCCTCCTGACTGACAGCTCTGCTCTGATGACGTGGCAGCGCTCTTTGAGTTTCCACCAATCATCGGGCCGGACATGGTGGTGGGCGGAGCTAATCCGCTCCCTTCTCTGTCATTGATTAGAATTAAAGTGATATCATCCTTTACATGTTTACATTTATTCGTTCATTTTAACCTTTATCTTATTTTTCACCCACATTTCACTATAAATGTGACACATTTATTTTTAACTTATTTATTCGTTTGCAGATTGAAAAAACTATTGTTTCTTTTTAAAGTATGATAGAACATGATGAATATATACTTTTTCTTCTCTAACATAAATATATTTTCTTCTCAACATGAAAATAGAGTACCTAGGTAGTGAACAGAATTTAGAGTTGGAAAAATAAAAGAGTTTAAATTGAAATAAAACTTAAAAGATGGAAGCAGAGTACCTGAGCAGGTCGAGAACAGAGTACCTGAACATGTAGAGAACAGAGTACCTGAACAGGTAGAGAACAGAGTACCTGAACAGGTAGAGAACAGAGTACCTGAACAGGTAGAGAACAGAGTACCTGAACAGAGTACCTGAACAGGTAGAGAACAGAGTACCTGAACAGGTAGAGAACAGAGTACCTGAACAGGTAGAGAACAGAGTACCTGAACAGGTAGTGAACAGAGTACCTGAACAGGTAGAGAACAGAGTACCTGAACAGGTAGTGAACAGAGTACCTGAACAGGTAGAGAACAGAGTACCTGAACAGGTAGTGAACAGAGTACCTGAACAGGTAGAGAACAGAGTACCTGAACAGGTAGAGAACAGAGTACCTGAACAGGTAGAGAACAGAGTACCTGAACAGGTAGAGAACAGAGTACCTGAACAGGTAGTGAACAGAGTACCTGAACAGGTAGAGAACAGAGTACCTGAACAGGTAGTGAACAGAGTACCTGAACATGTAGAGAACAGAGTACCTGAACAGGTAGTGAACAGAGTACCTGAACAGGTAGAGAACAGAGTACCTGAACAGGTAGAGAACAGAGTACCTGAACAGGTAGAGAACAGAGTACCTGAACAGGTAGTGAACAGAGTACCTGAACAGGTAGAGTACAGAGTACCTGAACAGGTAGAGAACAGAGTACCTGAACAGGTAGTGAACAGAGTACCTGAACAGGTAGAGTACAGAGTACCTGAACAGGTAGAGTACAGAGTACCTGAACATGTAGAGAACAGAGTACCTGAACAGGTAGTGGACAGAGTACCTGAACAGGTAGAGAACAGAGTACCTGAACAGGTAGAGAACAGAGTACCTGAACATGTAGAGAACAGAGTACCTGAACAGGTAGTGAACAGAGTACCTGAACAGGTAGTGGACAGAGTACAGACTCACTATAACGTTCACATATTTTGTTGCTACAACAAAGTAAAGTTTATCACAATGCATTGTGGGGAATGTATAATGTCTAGCAGGGAAGTCATTTTTCCCATCCTGTAAAACAGGCCCTGAACGCACCACCGTCCTCCTCCTGTGGGAACCTTTGAGACATTTTTCAGCTGATGATGGAAAACTGAATATTAAGTTTTAAAACGGGGAGTAAATGGTGTGTGTGTGTGTGTGTGTGTGTGTGTGTGTGTCAGTGTGTGTGTGTGTGTGTGTGTGTGTGTGTGTGTGTGTGTGTGTGTGTGTGTGTGTCAGTGAGTGTGTGTGTGTGTGTGTGTGTGTGTGTGTGTGTGTGAGTGTGTGTGAGAGAGTGTGAGTGTAAACTGGTATTTTCCTGCTGAGGTAAATCAGCTCCAGTCCGTCTGGTTTTCATTAAGTGTGCAGATTAAACAGCGAAGCTCTGCAGCTTTTTCTAATTAATATCAGACGACCTTTGACCTGCTGTTCCATAACACCACCCACTTTAATGTCCTCTGCGTCTTTATTAACAACAATCAAACGCTACACTGTAAAAACAACAACTCCGTTACAGAACTATAAACCACATGTACAAATTGATTTTGATGTACAAGTTACTACAGGATGTACATCCGTTTGTTCTTAACAAAGATAAACAGCTGTTTTTCTGACCTTACAGGAACAAAGTATTGTTATGACGAGACTGGTGGACCTGAATGCAGCACAGAGAGACGGGGAGGCAGAGAGTAGGGTGAGGGGTTTATTGTTCTTAGCAGGGCATGCGTTGCAGGAAGGACGAGGGGATCAGGTGGGGCGGAGCCAGGGAGCCAGGACCGGAGCTGGAGACGAGCAGGGAACAGGACCGGAGCTGGAGACGAGCAGGGAACAGGGCTGGAGACAAAGACAGGTTCAGGCAGGGGGAAGCTGAGGGAACAGGAGAGCAGGAATTAAGAATCAGGGTAACCGATTATACACCAAATAGACTGGCGAGCTAGAGCGACACTAACTGGTTAACAGAGTTTACCATCTGACGGTGTGGAGGAGTCCGGACCGGGCTTTTAAGGGCAGGCTGATTGAGATGGAGGACAGCTGGTGGCCTGGCTCCTGTACACCTGTCTCCACTCCTGTAATCAAACGAACACCGACACACACAGGGAAAGGGGGAGTGGCTGCAGGCTAAGCAGAGGTAGAGGTAGAGGTAGAGGCCATGACAAGTATTAAATCTTTGAAAAACATTCTGCTTGATATTCACCGACCCCTTCTGGAGCCAGACCTGGGAGGGAGCTCAGAGGTTGTCCATGTTGGAGCATAGAGCGGTTCAAAGTGTACTTGGTACCAGAACATCCTGGACCACCAGTCTGGCCCAGGTCCCTGTCTGTGAGGTCTTCAACTAAAACCTCTGAAGGAATTGTTTCATGCATCCTGGAGGAGGTTGTGGAGAAGAACCAGACTGAGCCATGTTCCTCCATAGTGGAAGAGGTTTCTAGGAGTTTTGGTCAGAAGGTCATCGGTTCCTGTCATGGAGTTAACCTGAGAACCTGCTGGTGGGGACCAGCAGTGAAGCACGCCTCTCAGGATCTGCTGACCCAGAGGTCTCCTGAACCAGTAGAAAGCAAAAACCCAGGTGGGATAAGTTCTAGAGGAACAGGAGACGGACCTTCAGTTGGCCTCGAGGAAGTTCTGACAAACTGCTATATGACTCAGAATGAGGTCAGCAGAGGAGGAGACCTGTGGACCTGGACCTCCGTGGAGGAGGCAGAGTTTGAAGACTGATCCATATCCCTGCAGAAGATGTTGAGGGAGTCAAAGAGCTTCTCAGCAGAAAGGCTCAACGTCTGGATGAGATTCACTCTGAGATGCTGAAGGCTCTGGACATTGATGGCCTGTCCTGGCTGACACGTCTCTTCAGGGTCTCATGGAGGTTGGGGACAGTTCCTGTGGGGGTGCAGACCGGGGAGGTGGTTCCCAATCCCGATTATCAGGTATCAAACTGCTCAGCCTCCACAGGAAAGTTTATTTCTTGGTTCTGGAACTGAGGAGCAGACTGACTGTAGGTCCTCAGATCCAGGAGGAGCAGTGAGGGTTCTCTCCTGGCTGTGGAACAGAGGACCAGGTATTTACCTTCAGGTCTGTTGGGGGGTCATGGGAGTAGGGAAGGTGGGCTTCTGGTCAAATGAAGAGAACTAAGACTTTGGTGCCGGATCGCATCACCAAGGTACTTGAACTATCCCAATAAGGGCAGTGAATCTCTTCTGAATCCACCGTTTCCCTGAAGAGAACCACACACTCAGACTTGGAGGTTCTGACTTTCATCCGACTGCTTCAATCGGCTGAAGGTCACGTTCTGAAGGAGCCAACAGAACCACATCATCTGCAAAGACTCAATTCTGAGGTTCTCAAACCAGACACTCTTCTCAAAGCTGGACCTTGAGATCCTGTTTCAGATTTTTCATGAACAGGATCTCAAGGTCCAGCTTGATGGTGACAAGGACGACCTGGTGGAGGCTTGTTTCACTTTGTTAATAAAAGGACCAGATGGGTCTCCGGTTCACCTTTTTTAAATGGGGACCTCCACCGTCTCTAAACCTCCAAACCTCCATCAGACACTGAAGAGGACGACCAGCGGAGACAACGATGTCCAGAGTGTGCAGTATAGAATAATACGTCCAATGAACAGAATATATGGTGTGAAAATGAGACACAGCTCAAAACAATTAAAGCTTCCAACAATGTTTTGTCACTAAAATCACTGTTGTTGATCAATTAAGAACCAATGAGCAACCAGCAACCAGCAACAGAAGTTGTAATGGTTTCAAATTTATTTCAGATATTTGACAAACTTATCAGATCAATATGAGACGATTCATTTCAGTTAAATCCTGTTTGCTTTTAAAATAAGAGTTATTTTTATCTTAATGATATCAAACAGTCATGAACATAACGGAGACCTTTATAACAGCTGACTGAACACTGGCAGCTTGATTTACACTTATTCTTTACTTATTCTGACTGAACCTAACCCATCTTAACCCATCTGTGTGTTCAAACAGGAACGTTAGCTTAGCTTAGCATAATGACTGGAAGCAGGGGGAAACAGTTAGCCGGGCTACATTACTACAACACCTTTAAAAATGTATCTATTGATATTAAAGTCAGATTTTAACGTACTGAGTCTCAGACATACTGTAATCAGTCTAGAATATGTTGTATTAATATACAGTATACTGTGTCAGTGACATAAGAAAACCAAGTGCAAGTCTAAATGATGTTAATAATAACCTTATTAATTATACTAATAACTAGAAGAGCAGACCTCCACCAAAGCCGTTTAAATCAGAGAATAATAATAATGATAATATTTAATGTTATCTTCCTTCTCATGCTGAACTTTTCCACCACGTTATATGACTTTTTGATTATATTCAGTCAAAAAACCATCTCAAATTAGTTTTATATGTTCTGATGCCTAAGTATTTAAAGGTATATCAACACTGCATATAAATTCTGATATTCAAACAATGAAACCACAATAGAGTGTTTTCAGATCTTATAACTGAAGTCTGGTTTGTGTTGGCGATTACATTATTTCTAACTTTCTTTTTCTAATTAATGCTCAAAGAGAAATATTCAGATTGTCATGTTACACACTTTGAAACATAAATGTATTATAAACCTTTTGTTAAAGTCTTCTTTCAGTCTCCTCACAACACAACAGAAGTATGTGGACACATTAACCAACCTGCTGCAGGTACTTTACTTTGTACTTCTACTCTACTACATTTATCAGACACTTTAGTTCATAAACTATGATGCTGTTTAATAGATGTAAAGCATTAAAGTTCTGTTTACATGTTAATATTTATTAATAATGATCCACTTAAACTGAATACTTTTACTTGAAGCAGAGTATTTCTATTAGTACTTTTACTGCAGTAGAGGATCTGAGTATTTCCTCCTTTGATGTTGGTGTTCAGGTGTTCTCCTCATTTATTCCCCCTCAGAATACAAACTGACCCAGAATCAGTCTGAGCCTCCCGTGGATCTGGAGCTCTGTGGTGCCCTCCGGTGGTCTAGCAGCTCTCAGTTCAGCTCTTCATCATGATCATCATCACCATCATCATCGTCATCATCACCGGGCTGTCAGACCGGCAGGTGGAGGCCTCTCTGCTGGGCGGAGCTCAGCATCAGCAGCTTCCTCAGGTGAGCCAGGACCAGGTGCCTCATGCTGCCCGGCGGCTTGGAGCGAGCCAGAGCAATGGATTGTGGGAGATGTGGTCTGTGAAGAAGGAGTTGATGAAGGAGTTAAAGAGTTTCATCTGACAGAGAACAACTTCCTCCTACAGGTGGAAATGTTTTACCTGGGGAGTCGGCAGCGGTGTTTGCTGTGTAGGCCGAGGCCCTCCAGCCATGGTCCGGGTCCATGGGGTCTGGGGGGTCCATGGGGTCTGGGGGTCCGGGGGTCCATGGGGTCCATGGGGGCCCCCCAGACCCGGGGCCCTCAGGTTCCTGGACAGAGCCGATAGAGAGTCTCTGTAGACCAGACCACGACGAGACGTCACCACGGGACAGTGATGACACGTCGCCAACTGAACAAAAGAAGAATTTATCTTTAACACGTTATGTAGTGATAGTACTCCGACTCTTTACTGCAGTAAAGTGCTAATACACACTGGAAACACTACACTACTAGTTAAAGTATTTTGGTTTTATTAGTAGTATTGAAGGATTGATTGATCATTCAATCTTTTTCTATTCTATCTGATATTTCTGGATGAATATTACTGCTGCATTAATGTGTTTGTTGCATGTTCACTCCTTTATATCCTGTTTGGTTTAATCTACATCAACGCTTCATTTACTATCAGATCATCAGATGTTTGTAGCATTGCTGTCCCTTGAGAACCACGTATCTCACATATTCAGTTTATCACAAACATTCATCATCAACACATAAAGGAACACTTCATCCTTCAGTTTATCACAAACATTCATCACATAAAGGAACACTTCATCCTTCAGTTTATCAGAACAGAATCCACATTGCTCCTCCTGAATCTGAGGTTCGACAATCGGACGGATCCTCCTTTCCAGCACCCTGGAGTAAACTTTCCCGGGGAGGCTGAGCAGTGTGATACCCCTATAATTGGAGCACACTCTCCGGTCCCCCTTTTTGAAAATGGGAACCACCACCCCGGTCTGCCACTCCACAGGCACTGTACCCGACTTCCACGCGACAGTGAAGAGACGTGTCAACCAAGACAGCCCAACACTGTCCAGAGCCTTTAGCATCTCCGGTCGAATCTCATCCACTCCTGGCGCTTTGCCGCTGAAGAGCTTTTTAACTACCTCAACGACCTCCGCCAGGCATATGGACGAGACTTCCCCTGAGTCTTCAGACTCTGCCTCTTCCACAGAGGACGTGTTGGTCGGGTTCAGGAGTTCCTCAAAGTGTTCTTTCCACCGCTCGACAATATCCCCAGTCCGGGTCTGCAGTTCTCCCCCCCTGCTGAGCACAGCCTGAGAAAAGCCCTGTTTCCCCTTTCTGAGTCGTCTCACGGTTTGCCAGAAGTTCCTTGAGGCCATTCGAAAGTCCTTCTCCATGGCCTCGCCGAACTCCTCCCACACGTTTTTGCCGCCACAGCTGCAGCCCTTCTGACCAACCGGTACCTGCCTGCTGATTCAGGAGACCCCTGGGCCAGCCAAGACCAAAGGCCTCCTTCACCGCTGGTGTCCATCAGCAGGTTCTTGGATTGCCGCCACGACAGGCACTGATCGCCTTCCGACCACAACTTCTGGCAGCAGCTTCCACAATGGAGGATCTGAACATGGCCCACTCGGATTCCATGTTCCACGTTACCCACATGAGTGTTGAAGACTCCCAGCAGAACTATGGAGTCCTTGGTTGGCGCCCTTTTCCAGGACGCCACTCAAGGACTCCAAGAAGGCCGCGTACTCCGGACTGCCGTTCGGTGCATCATTACAAACGACAGTCAGAGACTTCTCCTCAGAGACTCCCAGTCGCAGGGAGGCGACCCTCTCGTTCTACGCGGAAAACTCCAACACAGCGGCGCACAGCGGGGGGGTCGGGCAACTCCGGAACAGGATAGAGTCCAGGCCCTCTCCAGGAGTTCCAGAACCAGTGCTATGCGTGGAGGCGGGCCCAACTATATCTAGTTGACACCGATCCACTTCCTGCACAAGCTCCGGTTCCTCCCCCGCCAGAGAGGAGGGGGTTCATTGGAGGAGGATTCATGATGAACTATAACTGTTGTTCAGGAGGAACCAATCGGCTTTGTGCTCTAAATGGAGCAGTGTGTGTGTGTGTGTGTGTGTGCGCGCGTGTGTTTGCAGGACCGCTGGGAGACACACACACACACACACACACACACACACACACACACAGGACACACACACACACACACACACACACACACACACACACACACACACACACACAGACCTACTTCTTCTTTAATTAACCTCCTTTAACACAGAAACATTTCAGATGATATTCTTAGTTTTTATTAAAAGGTCTTTAAACCAGGTGTAGAGTGATTTATTTATAATTTACTTGTTTGTTGTTCTTTCTATTCAAACATATTCACAGATATTAAATCTTATCTTTGTTTGATCATTTACATCTTATATTATTGTATCAATTAAATAATAAACAACTTCTCTTTAACTCTTCTTTTATTTCACTTCAGTATGTTTAGTCTTAAATATTTAGATTGTTTTACTTTATAATCTATATCGGACATTTTAAGAGCAAAATATGACTTTATATATATGTGTGTATATATACACACACATATATATATATATATATATATATATATATATATATATATATATATATATATATATATATATATATATATATATATAAAACAACAGCTGACTGTGATGATCTTGGAGGTTGTGTTTATCGTAGTGATTCATCCCAACAGAGAGCTTTTTAAAGATTATTGATGACTGATTGATCTTTAAAATGAAACGATCACAGAATAAAACATGAAAAGAGGAAAATCATTTGACTCACCAAGACGAACGTCGCCATGTTGCTGCTGCAGACGTTTCTACTGAGATGAACCTGTGTGTGTGTGTGTGTGTGTGTGTGTGTGTGTGTGTGTGTGTGTGTGTGTGTGTGTGTGTGTGTGTGTGTGTGTGTGTGTGATGTCATCGGGGGCGGGGCTAAACCCACACAGTGATTATATTACATTTTCCTGCAAAAATCTAATCTAGAGCCAGATTACAGATTAAAGGACACACACACACACACACACACACACACACACACACACACACACACACACACACACACACACACACACACACACACACACATAAACACACACACACACACACACACACACACACATAAACACACACACACACACACACACACACACACACACACACACACACACACATAAACACACTGGTGTGTGTGTGTGGGTGTGTGTGTATGTGTGTGTGTGTGTTATTATGACCGTCTAGGCCATTTGTTTTGTCTTCACTACATCTACCTGCCAAGAGTTCAAAGGTCAGCTGCTGAATTCCAAAATCAGTGGAACCACCATGGATTATCTGCACAGGGCGGACAAACTCCTCTCCAACTGTGGCAGAGAGGAGTTTGAACAGTGCAGGAGCTGGAAACTTGGCAATTGATGACATTTTTGAAGGAGATGAGACCTTTGGAATCAATGAAGACACCCCTCTACCATTAGAGACAGAAAACAACGCTGTTGTTCCGGTAAATGACTTTAATGTAATCAAACCATGATGAACAGAATTCAAGACCCATTGAGTGATGATGGTAATCATCATACCATTATTTTCAGGTCTGGTCAATGTTCTTAGTGAACCGTAAACAAGCTGAATACCGTAAAAAGCACACGTTGTGTTTTTTTGTAACAGACTGAAAAGTTATAACATGTTTGTTTATTTGCACCACTGTGCCATAATACTTTAATTATGTGCCCAATTACTCAGTCAGCACTAGAAAAAATGTCCATTTGTTGATAAAAAACGAAAGGTTACTTTCTTCTGCACTTTGCTAATCTTAAAAAAAATAAAGAAAAGAAAAAAACACAGAAGTTGTTCACAGTGCATCAAAAACCTATCTAGTTGAAACATTACATTTTACATTACATTACAGTCATTTAGCAAACCTCCTGAACAAGGTACCTGGCTGGAACACACACAATGTTCCCCAGTTATTCTCTACCAAACCCTGTGTGTTACCTATTGCAAAGTCCATGCTCTCCCTAAAAGCCTCATAAGTGTCAAGCAGTGGCAACTTTAGGCAGTTGATGCAAGTGTTCGCCATGGGCAAACGCTGTTTGGGGCTGGAGGAATGTTCATGCAGGAAATCAATTGATGGCTGAGGGGAGAAGCCAACTGGAGGGACGACACTTGCACCTGTTGCAAAGGCTAGGATTTGACCTGGCTTTGATGGCCCCTCTTGCTCTAAAACACAGTAAAACAAGCAAGCGAACAACAAAGAAAACAATTAGAATTTACAGCATACCAGCAAGTTAAAAATACCATCTGGGAAAATCCATAAGTAAAGAATGAGGGACACAGAAAGAAAGAAAGCGACACGTAAAGGAATATAAGAAGAGTGTAAGAAAGGAAAGAAAAAGGAAATAGAAACAAAACATAATCAAGTGTGGGAAAAGGCAGACAATGGAAAGAGAGAGACAAAAATGATGTAGGGAGCAAAAAGTAAAAGACAAAGGAAAGAGTACAGAGTAAAGAAGATGGAGGAAGGGATGAAGAGTAAAAAATGTAATTGAGTAGATGGAAAAGAAAGGTTAAGAGAAGGAAAAAGACAAAATATGGAAGCAGAGGAATTTGAGAAATTGGCCACGCTATTTACATTCATCCCAATGTAATGTTAATGTGGCATTAGTAGTCCAGATGTTATCTCCTGGAGCGGTTCTGTGCACACCTAGAGTGATCAACATCAATGCAGCACTATTTACCTTCAACATCTTGCAGGTAATCCCTCCAAAATGGTACAACAAGTTCCTCTGTCCTTCTCTTGTTGCTTCCCACTTCAGACAGCCGGATGTGGAACAGATGGTCCATTAAGTCAGCAGTGAGAGCCGCTGGTTCGTGGCACATTAAGGGCCTGAAACTTTCTGGATGCATTCTGATTGCATCTAGAACACCAAGGACCTTCAGCCCCTCCTTAAATCTATAAAATGAGGGACAATAGAAGAATTGGAATGATAATTAGTATTAGCTAACAGAAAAGAACTAAAGAGATAACTTGCATCACCAATGCAGAAAAATAGCAAATAGAATAGAATAGAAAATCAAAGATGCCATCAGAAATCAGGACGAAATCTAGGATGGCAAAAACAAAGTTTGATGTTTGTGACAATCTTTAATATGTTCAGACTTTGCAAACAATTGGAAAAATGTAATTGTTATTTGTTCAGAAATCTTACTTTAGAGCTTCATTTACAGACAGAAACAGGTTTCTGATTGCATGAACTGTTTTGAATCGTTTCTTTTATTCTTATACAGCACTATTTTATAAGGAATTATCTCTTTTCAATTAAAATATACTTGTTCAAATGTGTGTACTTGTATCTATGCAGAAAAAAAAGTAGCAAACATAGCCCAGCCCAAGTTTTTTACCACTCAGATGATATCACTAATTTGGTTTCTAGGCAATAGTGTCGCACAAACCTTTCAAATGCCCCGGCAACTCTGTGGACCACCTGGAACACGGTAATGTCTTGGACCAGCAAGTCTCTGTCTTCGATGCATTTCAATGGCCTGAGACACCCTGCATTTGCCAGATAATCTTGCAATGGTTCTGTGGTGTGTAACAGGTCATCCAGAGACGAACATTCTGACACCTAAAAACATAACACCAAAAAAGAAAGAGAATACATTTGCAGGGGATTTTGAAGTACAGTTGGGCAAACAGGGTGTGTGTGACACATCTGCTGTGCCTTTAATAGTGGGTTAGATTCTGCACACAACAGACTGGCTGATTATAACTCAGTGTTATATCAATTTATGTTGGACCCCAGATTACTGAGGAAAATGAATCCTGTGCATTATGGCATCCTTTTTAACTTATTTACCAAAGCAGACAAGTGGTCAAATAAATTCCTTCAGTAAACAAATAGTGTTTATATTATTGTTTAAATTGTTGTGATCAAGCAGTAGCAAATCACATGAAATGAAAATTTACTCAAGATTCGTATATTCCAATATATTTACAATGCATTTACCTTTTTAACCTGCAATGTCTTCCAAGACAGGCTTTATTGAGGAATTTCCAACAACTACACTCGAATACAGTGTTGGTGCAAGGAATCCTGGTGGAGGACCACCGTGAACAAGGCTTACAGCAATGGCCTGTCCAGCGATGAAATACCGATCTTCTCTTCCAGCTGGAGAAGAAATAGCATTGATGAAAAAACACAGTATTAAAAGTATGGGACAAAACCTGTAACAAAACTAGGGCTGGGATCATGAGGAGTCCCAATAAATCAATACACTGGGGCCAAATATATAACACCTACCAGTACTGTCTAGAGCCAAACTCAGCTTGCTGTCCCTTCCTTCAAACATTGGTGACAGTGCCAAGGCTTCCATAAGCAATCTTAAAAATTCTCTCCTTGGGCCACCAAGATCCACAGCCTCTTCATCCATTCCCAAGTCATCTGAAAACTTGACACACATCTGGGATGCAGGATTGTAGGACAGTCGTTTGAAGCCACGGATGGCACCATCCAGAACTGACGACCTATTAATGTTAAACCTGCATCTTTGGTTACTGCTGATTTGGGATGCAAGATTGAGGAGCACTTCTTGTGCTGACTTAGTGCTCGGATGTGCGATTGTCCTGTAGAACAACAACGACAAAAAAGCATTAGTATGGGGATAAGAGCATACTTTCCAACAATGAGACCACCATAGCTAACTAAACCTAAAGGATTGTACTAGTGGAAAAAGCACAGTTTTCAACATTACTGCCAACTACTATCTGAACCATACCATAGGTTTTGTGTAAGCATGCATTTCTTCATCCAGAGTTTTTTATTTATGTGGGTACAGTGGGAATCTGGCACAAGCAAAGATGATGTAACACTGAAAGCTGCCTACAAACAATGCATGTAAGGGGTACCTGCATCACTTATTCAATGTATACAACCTCTGTTATAGCCTCTACATAAGCATGGTGGGTGGCTGGTGTTCCTATCTGAAGGCAACATTGTAATAAGTCCTATCAGATTCATATCATGCTTACCCTGTTCCTGTTTTATCTGCATTTACTGCACCACTTTAACAATGTCATAACACCCAGTAACTTACACATTACTCTCAAGACTGGCCATCATAGCCTGGTTCAATTCCTCATCATCAGATGAATGGTCCGAGATGGAACTCATTATCGAAAGGTAGGCAGCATAGTCGTCATTGCTGGCTGTTGGAGTCTGGTTAACTGTGGTAACACAATCTAAGTCGATGACACTCGATTCTTGCTGTACTGCCGTGGACAGGTTTGCTCTCCCACTTCTTGTGAAAGGATAACTAGAAACCTGTAGTGTTGATGCGATTTGGTTTCCTCACTGGATGTGGATGTTGTGTCAACCACTACACCATCCTCTGAATCTGAGCTGTCAAACTAAAACAAAACATACAAACAAAAAAGGGAAAAATAAATAATAATAATAAAAACACAAATTTCAAAAAATTAAGCTCATTGTCAAAACAAGAAACCTCTAGTAAAAAAAGGATGGCTTCATACTGTTTTAAAATAGCTTACCGGAACTGGAAGAACGCTTGTTGGCCTGATGTACACATTACATTACATTACATTACATTACATTACATTACATACACTGCCTTTGACTTAAACACTTTGTGGATCATGAAGCCATTCAGTTCCTGGCCCTCACACAGCTTTGGAGAAACAAGTTTGTTTCCACATGGCAGCAGAAGTTCAATACTGAAAAAAAAAGAAAAACAGAGTAAAATACAAATACCTTTTATTTTTTTTAATAACTCTTTAGCAATCAACACATGAACAATAACAGACATAGCCTAAATATTCAGACAATACGTGACTTCCTCTGGAATGTTGTCCTTGAATGCTTCCCTTATCTCCACAAAGACTGTCCTGCAGTCCCAGATTTTCTTCATTTCAAAGGCATTTAAAACATAGCCTTTTTCATGAAGCCTTCTTTTGGCTTTATGCTTGCAAACTTCACCCCATTCTGGATAAGGTAACAGTATGACATCCTTGTTGAAGGTGGGGTGATTTTGGACAGTGGTCCTAAAAAGAAAGCATCTCATTACCCTGGTGTTTACGTTAGCGCAGCAATTAACATTAACTTCAACCATGACACGTGTTTGCAGCTTGGTAAGGTAACATACACGGCTGGTTACCAGTCAACAACAATAAGGGCTTACCTTATTCACAACCGTTAATGTAACACAACTAAGCTTATCCCTTGACAAGTTTATTTTCTAACATCATTTTACTGCCCCTAATTATTGCTGAAGTCAAAGCTAACGCCAAGTTCACTAACAAAGACAACACTTATCACGAGATAGGTTATGACTGATTTATTACGAATGTGAGTCAGAGGGATGGGTTAGGGAAGGGGGTCGGAGGGATGAGGGGTAGGGGTCGTGGGAAGAAGGGATGAAGATAAGGGATGAGGGTGAGGGAAGGAGGGGTATGTATACATATATACATATATACATATATACATATAGATGTATAGACGTATAGACATATATGTATATATGTATATATGTCTATATGTATATATGTCTATATGTCTATATGTATATATGTCTATATGTATATATGTCTATATGTCTATATGTCTATATGTATATATGTATATACGTATATATGTATATATATATGTATATATATATATGTATATACGTATATATGTATATATGTATATATGTATATACGTATATATGTATATATGTATATATATGTATATATGTATATACGTATATATGTATATATGTATATATGTATATATGTATATACGTATATATGTCTCTCTCTGACTAAATAAATCAAAGTGATGCGTACGCGGCGAGATAAAAGAAAAGTAGTAAAATAATGTAGCCTCATGTGGTCTCAGTCACACACCGACACCTGTCCGTCGGCAGGAACAGTCCCGATAACCCGGACCAATTCATTTGTTTATTTATTTTTTCATCTTATTTTGTGTTAAAAAAATAAAAATAAAGACTGTAGCCGACTCTCGACTACCGTAGGTTTTCCCCAACACAGACACGGCTTCAGTGGGTAGGGTTTTAACAAAGGTATATTTATTTTATCCAATATACACCACACAATGCGAACCGTCGTGCGCTCCGCTTCGCTGCCCGGCTTCTCGGGCGCACTCGGTCCAGCGTTCCCGTAACGTCACCTCTCTGATGGCTTCCGGTCTCGTTCCGTCGCCACCTCTCTGATGGCTTCGCTCTGTCTCAGTCCGTTCCTCGTCTGTGACTGTCGCTCTCGAACTCCCGCCTGCTACTGCTTAAATACATTCAGCCTGATTAGCACCATGTTACAGCCGTGTTGATTGAACTCACCCCGGCACTGTTCCCATGAACCACTCCCCCACCTCTCTCGCCTGCAGCTGAGCGCAGACCACGCCCACTGCCACACATCTCCACCGCCCGACTTAGGCCGGGAGCCGTCCGGCCTAGCCTACTCCCCCCACCTGTGAGCGGGAAAGGAAGTCTGCCACAGCCATCTGCACCCCCGGCCTATGGACCACTTTGAATTTAAAAGGCTGTAACGCCAGATACCACCGAGTGATCCGGGCGTTGGCATCCTTCATGCGGTGGAGCCACTGTAGAGGGGCATGGTCCGAATAGAGGGTGAATGGGCGTCCCAGGAGGTAGTAATGCAGGGCATCGACCGCCCACCGGATCGCCAGGCCTTCCTTCTCCACTGTGCTGTAGCGAGACTCCCTCTCAGACAGCTTCCGGCTGATGTAAAGCACTGGGCGGTCGATCCCCTGCACCTCCTGGGACAAAACGGCCCCCAGCCCCCTATTCGAGGCATCAGTCTGCAGGATAAAAGGGAGAGAGAAGTTAGGTGTGTGGAGAAGAGGTTCCCCACAGAGGGCCTGTTTTACCCTCTCAAGCGCCAGCTGGCACTGCTCCGTCCACTGGACCGGATCTGAGGCACCCTTTCGAGTCAGGTCAGTCAGGGGCTGGTTAGGTCGGCGAAGTTGGGGATGAACCGCCGGTAATACCCTGCCAGCCCCAAGAACTGCCTCACCTCTTTTTTGGTCTTGGGTCTCGGGCAGGCTGCAATCGCTGCTGTCTTGTCGACCTGGGGACGAACCTGCCCTCCACCCAAGTGGTACCCCAGATACCGTACCTCCCTCCGTCCAACCGCACACTTCTTCGGGTTGGCGGTGAGCCCAGCCTGTCTCATAGACTCAAGCACCGCGGACACCCGCTGCATGTGCTCCGCCCAGCTGTTGCTGTGGATGATCACATCATCCATGTAGGCGGCAGCATAAGCAGCGTGTGGACGCAGTACCCGGTCCATGAGACGTTGGAATGTGGCTGGGGCACCGAACAGCCCGAAAGGAAGTGTGACGAATTGGTACAATCCGTACGGAGTGGAGAAAGCCGTCTTTTCCCTGGACTCTGGAGATAAGGGAATCTGCCAGTAGCCCTTGGTCAGATCCAGTGTCGTGAAAAAACGAGCCGTGCCGAGCCGGTCCAGGAGCTCGTCGACCCGGGGCATTGGATAGGCATCAAACCGTGACTCGTCATTCACCTTGCGGTAGTCCACACAGAACCGTATAGACCCATCCTTCTTGACAACCAGAATGATGGGGCTACACCAGGCACTATTGGACTCTTCTATTACCCCCATCTCCAGCATAGCTTCCAATTCTTTCTGAACTACCTTTCTTTTGTGTTCAGGCAACCGATAAGGCCGTGATCGTACTGTCACGCCTGGGCGAGTTTCAACATGATGTTGTATAAGGTTAGTGCGTCCTGGCAGAGGGGAGAACACATCAGCAAAGCGCTGCTGCAACGCAGCCACATCTGCTCTCTGGGACTGAGTGAGATGGTCTTCACAACGGAGCGAGGCTGGATTGGTGGAATTTGGCACCTCAGGCCCCAACTCATCCCTCTCTTTCACGACACAGGCTCTGCCTCTCTCCATGCTTTGAGGAGGGTGAGGTGGTAAATTTGTGTTGCCCCTCCCCTGTCAGAACGCACAACCTCATAGTCTACATCGCCCACTCGCTGTGTGACCACAAAGGGCCCTTGCCACTTAGCGAGCAGTTTGGAGCTGGAAGAGGGAAGTAATACAAGTACTTTATCTCCCGGTTCAAATTGTCTCAGCCTAGCCCCTCTGTTGTACAGGCGTTGTTGACGCTCCTGGGCCCTGAGCAAATTCTCCCGTGAACATTGCCCCAGTGTGTGGAGTTTTGCTCTCAGGTCCAGGACGTATTGAATCTCGTTTTTGCTTGGGCTCGGACCCTCCTCCCAGTTTTCCTTAACTAGGTCCAGAACCCCACGTGGTTTTCTGCCAAACAGCAGCTCAAAGGGAGAAAATCCTGTGGAGGCCTGGGGCACCTCCCGCACTGCAAACAACAGAGGGTCAAGCCACTTATCCCAATTTCCGACATCATCGTGTATGAACTTACGGATCATGGACTTCAAGGTTTTATTCAGGCGCTCCACGAGGCCATCGGTCTGTGGGTGGTAAACACTAGTCCGAATTGCCTTGACGCCCAATAAACCGTATAGTTCCCTTAATGTGCGTGACATAAACGAGGTGCCCTGGTCGGTCAGAATCTCTTTCGGGATTCCAACTCCGGAGATGACCTGAAACAGTGCCTGCGCAACACTCTTTGCAGAGATAGTGCGCAGCGGCACTGCTTCAGGATATCGCGTTGCGTAGTCCACCAGAACTAACACAAAGCGATATCCTCGAGCGCTCCGGTGAAATGGCCCGATGAGGTCCATGCCAATGCGCTCAAACGGGACCTCCATTAGTGGCAATGGGCGCAATGGAGCTCTTGGGATGGCCGGTAGGTTTACCAGTTGGCATTCAGGGCAAGAGGCACACCAACGGCGCACCACTCCCCGAATCCCAGGCCAATAGAATCGGGCCATTATCCAGTCTAGTGTTTTGTCATACCCCATGTGCCCAGCCATTGGGTTATAATGAGCCGCCCGGAAAACCATTTCCCGACGGCTTTCCGGCACCAACAATTGGGTAATATCTTCCCCGTCTGAGTGTCACGACTCACTCTATACAGTCTATCCCTAATCAATGAAAAGTGTGGGTATGTCGGTGGTGTGTCAGGGTGTACCATGTGACCATCAATTTGTATCACTTGGTCGAAGGCGAAGCGTAGAGTATTGTCACGAGACTGCTCCAGTGGAAAATCTTCCATGGAGTGTATTTCGGGAACCTGCGGGGCCCCTTGTGAGGGCACCACCGGTTCCCCCTCCCCTTCAGCAGCGTCGGACAACCTCGCATCACCACTGAGCACAGCACACATCCCACATGTCCCTGCCGGTCGCGAACGCACACCCACACATTGCCCCACTAACGTATGGAACCCAGGCCAATCTGTGCCTAAAATCAGTGGGTGTGCAAGGCGGGAGCTAACCGCAGCCCTAATTCTATGCGTTTTGCCCCTGTGTTTAATTTCGACTGACACAACAGGATATCTGTGAACATCCCCATGCACACACCTTATCTCCACCCACTTTGCCTCTACCAACGCCCGGGCCGAACCAAGTTCTGGTGGACCATGGACTGTGTACAGCCCGAGTCCACCATAGCCTGGTGTACACCCCCTTGAATCCTTACCGGAACGCTGTATGTCCCCCGGACCGGAGGAGGGTGCTGGCGGGCCGGCAACCCGGATCACCTGGCCGACCTCCATCAGTGGACATTCTCTGCGGAAGTGACCGGGCTGCCCACACCTCCAACACTCCTGCTCTGACGCCTGAGGGGCCCCCTGTGGGTTGGGAACGGCGCCTGGAGCCTGGCGATGGGAGGAAACAGAGGGAGGGTTATTGCGCGGTTGAAATGCATGAGCTTGTGGGGGCCGATGGAGGGAGGCTGAGGTGAGGAACTTCCTGCGAGGAGCAGGAGTCGGTCGGACAGGTGCTGATGTCCACCCCTCCGCTCCCTGTCCCCGGGGGTGGACGGCGAGGTGATCCTCTGCGAGGGTAATGGCCGCCCCCAAGTCCCCAGGTCGGTGGCACCGCACCCATTCCGACGTCCCAGTCGGGAGGCCCTCCACAAACTGTTCGACTGTGATCGTCTCCAGCATCTTCTGCTCCCCATCAGACTCCCCTGGCTGTAGCCACCTGTTAGCTGCGTCCCTCAGCTTCTGGGCATACACGAAAGGACGGTCGGTGGGTGTCCATTTCGTGCCCCGGAACCGGCGACGGTGGTCCTCGGGGGAGAAACCCGTCCTATCAAGGACGGCTTTTTTTATGTCCTGGAAATTTCCCCGCGAGGACGCTGGCAGGCCACTCCCCCACCTCTCTCGCCTGCAGCTGAGCGCAGACCACGCCCACTGCCACAAAGACATTTGAGAAGATTGGAATTTTTTAACAAAGCTTTTCTTGTGGAATACCCGATGGCCCAGCCTCACCCAGACTCTGTCCCCTGCTTTAGAGGTGTTCCCTCCAGTGAGGTGTGAGGAGAGTGCTCTGGGGTCTGGGGAGGCAGAGGTCAGGTGTTCTAGTAGCGGGGTCAGGTGAAGATGGAGGCAGAGGTCAGGTGTTCTAGTAGCGGGGTCAGTTGAAGATGGAGGCAGAGGTCAGGTGTTCTAGTAGCGGGGTCAGTTGAAGATGGTGGCAGAGGGTCCGCGGCTGTAAAGAGAAAGAGAAAGTGAGTCGGCTATGGAGTGTTTGTGACCTGGGATGTGATCGGCTCGGATGATGAATTGTTGCTGTGAGTCTACGCATGAACTGCATTATGTCTAGACAATGTGACTGTCCTTTGTTGATGATGTCTACGACGGCGCTGTTGTCTGAATATAAAGCAATTGTCTTTTTGGACCATTCACGGCTGCTATGACTACCGGGTACATGTCAGAGGTTGCTGAAGAAGGGGTGAGGGATGAGAATTCGTGCGGCCATTCAGCTGAAAACCATTTGCTGCTGTAGAAGCCGATGGAGGGGGCTGCGCCTGTGAACAGCTGGATGTCTTCCGGCTTGGTGATGTGGTCATCGTAAAATAAAGAGATGCCGTTCCATGAGGAGAAGAACTGGTGCCACAGTTTTAGCTCCGTTTTGCATGCTTTGTCCAGGGAGGCGTGGCCATGGAGATTTGGGACAGAGGCGGCGACTGAAAGGAGGTGGGACAAGAAGGATCGACCTTGGGGGATGATGCGGATGGCGTAGTTGAGGTGGCCTAACAGTGAAAGGAGTTGGTGTTTGGTGCATTTGGGGGCCAGGAGGTAATTTGAAATGAGTAAGGAGATCCGATTGATTTTTTCGGTAGGTAGGGATGCTTGGAGTGAAACTGAGTCGAGGGTGATGCCGAGGAATTCAAGGTGGGGCTCCCTCTTCTATGTATAAGCCAATCAGGAACTGAGAATTTAGAACTACTTCCTTTTCAATCAAACTCACTTCCGTTTCAACTATACTCTCTCACACACACTACTATACTCTCTCACACACACAACTATACTCTCTCACACACACAACTATACTCTCTCACACACACTACTATATTCTCTCACACACACTACTATACTCTCTCACACACACAACTATACTCTCTCACACACACAACTATACTCTCTCACACACACAACTATACTCTCTCACACACACTACTATACTCTCACACACACACACTACTATACTCTCTCACACACACAACTATACTCTCTCACACACACAACTATACTCTCTCACACACACAACTATACTCTCTCACACACACTACTATACTCTCTCACACACACAACTATACTCTCTCACACACACTACTATACTCTCTCACACATACACTACTATACTCTCTCACACACACTACTATTCTCTCTCACACACACTACTATACTCTCTCACATACACTACTATACTCTCTCACACACACTACTATTCTCTCTCACACACACAACTATACTCTCTCACACACACTACTATACTCTCTCACACACACAACTATACTCTCTCACACACACTACTATTCTCTCTCACACACACTATCATTCTCTCTCACACACACTACTATTCTCTCTCACACACACTATCATTCTCTCTCACACACACTACTATTCTCTCTCACACACAACTATAAAAGAGAATAGTAGTGTGTATTAGAGTATGATGGTGCATTTAAGAGAGTGTTTGTGTGTGTTAGAGAGAATAGTCATTTATGTATGAGAGTATGACAGTACATTTAAGAAGGTATGGTAATGTGTGTGAAAGAGTATAGTGTTTGTGTGAGATTCTGTCATTGTATGTAAGACCACGTATGAATTATGGCCTCTCATATGTTCTATTTTTTTTTGTTTGTTTTTCTAGAAGCTGATTTGACTTTCAAACTGACTTCAGATCAGAGAACAAACAGCACAAACCTGCAGCAGCTCAGCTGACCTGAGGTCCTCTGAGGACTCCTCTTCCTCCTCCTCCTCCTCCTCCTCCTCCTCCTCCTCCTCCTTCTCCTCCTCCTCGTCCTCCTCGTCCTCCTCCTCCTCCTCCTCCTCCTCCTCCTCCTCCTCCTCCTCTTCCTCCTTCTCCTCCTCGTCCTTCTCCTCTCCTCCTCCTCCTCCTCCTCCTCCTCCTCCTCCTCCTCCTCCTCTCATGTACATCTTATGCAAACATCTTCCAAATTAATTTGACTGACAAATGAAGTTCAGAGAATCAGAGAATCAGAGTTTGAGGAGAAACGCAGTCGTCTGCAGTCGAGAGACAAACAGGTGAGACTTTAACTTTATAACTTGATAACTTGATAACTTGATAACTTGATAACTTTATAAAGGTGAGACTTTAACTTTATAAAGGTGAGACTTTAACTTTATAACTTTATAACTTTATAACTTTATAACTTTATAAAGGTGAGACTTTAACTTTATAAAGGTGAGACTTTAACTTTATAAAGGTGAGACTTTAACGTTATAACTTTATAAAGATGAGACTTTAACTTTATAAAGATGAGACTAACTTTATAAAGGTGAGACTTTAACTTTATAAAGGTGAGACTTTAACTTTATAAAGGTGAGACTTTAACGTTATAACTTTATAAAGATGAGACTTTAACTTTATAAAGATGAGACTAACTTTATAAAGGTGAGACTTTAACGTTATAACTTTATAAAGGTGAGACTTTAACGTTATAAAGGTGAGACTTTAACGTTATAAAGGTGAGACTTTAACGTTATAAAGGTGAGACTTTAACTTTATAAAGGTGAGACTTTAACTTTATAAAGGTGAGACTTTAACGTTATAAAGATGAGACTAACTTTATAAAGGTGAGACTTTAATGTTATAACATTATAAAGGTGAGACTTTAATGTTATAACATTATAAAGGTGAGACTAACTTTATAAAGGTGAGACTTTAACGTTATAAAGGTGAGACTTTAACTTTATAAAGGTGAGACTTTAACTTTATAAAGATGAGACTAACTTTATAAAGGTGAGACTTTAATGTTATAACATTATAAAGGTGAGACTTTAATGTTATAACATTATAAAGGTGAGACTTTAACTTTATAAAGGTGAGACTTTAACGTTATAAAGGTGAGACTTTAACTTTATAAAGGTGAGACTTTAACTTTATAAAGGTGAGACTTTAACGTTATAAAGGTGAGACTTTAACGTTATAACTTTATAAAGGTGAGACTTTAACGTTATAAAGGTGAGACTTTAACTTTATAAAGGTGAGACTTTAACTTTATAAAGGTGAGACTTTAACTTTATAAAGGTGAGACTTTAACGTTATAACTTTATAAAGGTGAGACTTTAACGTTATAAAGGTGAGACTTTAACTTTATAAAGGTGAGACTTTAACTTTATAAAGGTGAGACTTTAACTTTATAAAGGTGAGACTTTAACGTTATAACTTTATAAAGGTGAGACTTTAACTTTATAAAGGTGAGACTTTAACTTTATAAAGGTGAGACTTTAACTTTATAAAGGTGAGACTAACTTTATAAAGGTGAGACTAACTTTATAAAGTTGAGACTTTAACGTTTTATTAAACATTAAAGACACTTAAAGATTCAGTTTGCCTGTAAAAGATGATTTTATAATTCACCAGTAAATATAGTGATTGTTTTCATAACTTAATAGAGTGAACTTCTTAGATTGTTGTTATTTTTCAGAGAGCTGACCTTGTCGAGTGGTTTTAGACGTCAAAGGATTCAGTTCTCGTGGTTTCTCCTCCAGATGAACTTTAACTTCCTCTTTCTGAAACAACAGTTCTGACAGAACTCACTCTAACACCAGTCGGTTCTTTACAGGTTCTGCTTCCAGAGACCCACCATGTCTCCTCTGCTCCTCCTCCTCCTCCTCCTCCTGCCGGCTGCAGCCAACTCTGGTAAGAAACAATAACTTAGTACATTAAGTACTGTAGTACTGTACTTTAGTAAAAATCTGAAGTACTCAAGGTCTCATGAAATACGATGGTTATAAAGGAAACTACCCAAACATAGAAACAAATAATGTTGATAATAATATTAGAAATAATGTAATGTATTTACTGTGTGGTATTAGTACTTTTACTGTCACAGAGTACTTTCACACTGTGGTATTAGTACTATTTATACTAATTACAGCACATTCATTATTTTAGGTGTAGCTGAGTACAATGTATGAGAACAGGCTGTATTTAGGAAAACACTTCAGTGTATCATTTGTTTCTCTGTTTCCTATAAAATACCTGATTGTTGTTTCCTTGTTCATTGGCCGACTGTGGCTGTAGTGTTTTCTTCAAATATACCGCCATTTAAGTACTAGTGGGAAGTAGTACTTATGTAATTGGTTCCTGATTCACATACACTTAATCACAGGATGAAGTATTTAATGTGCTACTGGAATTAAATTACATTGAGGTCTGATGATCACAAGGAATACATGTTACTGCCTGGAGTTTACCTTTTTGAGGTTTTAACGCTTCTACATTTCTTAATTTTTTGCTTTCCCAGAATTCCCAGCAGCTCTACCTGAAAACAGCACTGGTCTGAATTTTAGTGTTGTTTTCCCGGAGAACATCGCCTATTTTCATCCTGTTCTGCCCAAAAACATGCTCCAAATCACGGCTTTGTACGACAACACTGAATTCACCATTAAAACGCAGTCCTTCGACACCATGAACAAGAAGCTGGATAAAGGACAGTCTAACAATTACACACTCGATGCAAGAATTGAAATAAAGAAGCGAAATACTTTCAACAAAATCGTCCAAATTACCAGCAACAAACTCATCACGGTCCACGCCATCAACCTCAAACACAACAGTATTCAGACGGCTCTGGTTTTACCAACCGACAAACTGGTCACCGAGTACCTCGTCCCGCCGGTACCCGAGATCCTTGGAACCACGTCCCCTGCGAACATAGTCAAACAACAAGTAACTGAAAGAAGTCCGTTCAAACTGGTTATCGTGAATGGGGAGAATCCTAACACAGTGACTGTCACAGGTATAACGGACCCAGTTCAGCTTGAGGCGCACCAGATTGCTCAGATCTGGGTAGAAAGAGGCGTGGCAAATCGATCTGTGAAAGCCAGCCAACCGGTGGCGGTCCTGTTTGGTCACCCTTGTGCCATCCAGCACAACTGCACCTGTGGGCAGCTGTACGCCATGCTGCCGCCGGCCACAAAGCAGATGCAGAAGTTCTACATTCCTCCTAGTCTGGCCGATCAGACTGAAGCGTTCATACTCGTCTCAGGATCCACCGAAGTAACGGCCTTCAACCCGGACTCGCCGGTGGTGGAGACAGCCAGCACAGCTATCTTGTACCGTCCGGGTTTATTCCTCACGCTGATCCCAGAGACTGACTTCGCCGCCTGCTATGTCGTTCACACCATCCACGACACGCAGACCTCTGCCCTGATCCTGGTCCACAAGGATCTGACTGATGGGGTTCATGTTGGAAGTCTCCCTTTGGAGAATGCAGACTGGAAGAATCTGAAAGGGACTGAGTACGTCTCCGCAGTTGTTCCTCTGGCGTTGGGCAAGAGCGTCATCTGGCACGCTTCCTCCAAAATGGCGGTCTACTTTGTGGGAACAAAAGCAAGTGCTTGGTTTGGGAACCCAGCGCACATCCTAAGTAAAACCCCAGGTATGGAGCCGCACCACCAACACATCCACAGTCCATCCTCCACCTTCATAGCTTTATAGCTGTAAACCTAGCAAGTATCTGTCGCCACCCCAACGAAGCTTAACAATCTTGGTTGGCTCTAGAAAATGAGTTACTAAAATGTTTGATTAATAAAATGTAATTTTCAATAATAACGCTAATGATGAGCCTCTTTGGCCGCTGAAGCACCACCTGATTCTACTCGAGATAGTATGAGCTAGTTAGCTTGGAAATGCTAACAGTTTGGTTGCTAATCACACTGTTTATTCCAGTGTGAAGGCTAACTAGAGCCCCATGCACACAACTGCTCCAACATGTGGAGGAAACCAAAGCACCCCAGCCTGCCGTGACTAGTTAGGGTTGCTAAGCTATGGTTGCTAAGCTATGATTGCTAAGCTAATTGCTGCACCAGGCCTCTAAACACAGTGACACCAGTGGTTTCTGATCAAACAGGCCTTCTCATTCCAGTCTGTCTCTGTTCTGTTTCTTCTGAACTCCCCAACAGATTTCAGGGGTTGCGTTTTGAAACCAGAGGTCCTAAAAATTGGAAAGGTGGCTGGCGGCTGGAAGGAATCCTTGCAGTACTGCAGAAACCAGAACCTGGAGCTGATCAGCTTCCCTCAGGCCCAGCTCCAGAGACAAATCCACCAAGGCATCCTGCAGCTGAAGAACGACAGCCTGCAGGAGGTTTGGATCGGCATGCGTCGCAGCTCCCACTCTGGAGAGTGGTACTGGCTCAGCGGGGTCCCAGTCAACGACACCAACTGGGAGGACGGGGAACCCGGCACCGTGCACGACGGCCAGTGTGCCATCATGAGTCTGGAGAAGAACAAGGACTCTAGCTGGAGCGACAAGGACTGCTGTGAGGCCGCCCAGCCTGTCTGCTACAAAGAACCCGTCTTATTTCCCATTTAGAGGGACGAGGTTCAGCTCATCAAACCTTCAGAACCAGAACCGTTCTGTGAGAGCCGAGCACTCATGTCACTAACATTGTTAGAATCACCAGTTCAAACTTATAACATTAATATGACGGATCAGATTAAACCAAACTGGGATTTATGTTGGAAAAATTTACCAAAGAAAAGACAAATGCTTCCATAATGTTTTGGTCCCTGAGGGCCACACGGCCTTAAAGAAGTTTAGCTTGTAAAGTGGTTTCATGACTTTTGGTCCACGTTCTTGAAAGATGTAACACCAGGTTTAACATCTGTGTGGAGAGTTCTGGAGCTTTCACACTATTCATGTAAGAAGAGTAGATAAACTTTAACTCAATATAAATCTGTCTTTTCTCTTGTTCTCTATTCGGCCCGACAAAGACAAAGATCAGAAACCAAAGAATGAAACGCTGGTTAATTGAGTAACAGACTATTATAAAGGTGAGACTTTAACGTTATAAAGGTGAGACTTTAACAGATTATTCTAAACATTGGCTCCAAACAATCTGAGTTACTAAAATGTTTGATGAACAAAATACAGTTTTCAGTTAAAGTAAACAGCTCACGCTAGGAGGAAGAGGAAAATGTAGCCTTAGCTAAAGCTAGCTGTGGCTAACTCAGCAGCTAGTTCATTTTAAATGTATAGTTTTTCACTTGTTAGCTTTAACTTTCATTATTAAACATGTAGACACAAACAGTTTAGAAGGTGAAATAAATCCTGGTTTTAACTGAATTTTCAGAATATATGTGAACTGCTTTTTAGCTTTGTATTAGTTAATAATTAAGAATGTATTGATTGATTGGTCGAATAACATAAACTCACTGAGGGGCTCCACTTTCAGCTCAACCCCTTTGGTTTGATGTGTGTGTGTGTGTGTGTGTGTGTGTGTGTGTACTAATATATAATATTAAGTAAACGTGTACTAGTACATATTATACATGTATGTGTGCTAATATAATATATATATTATCGGTATATGTGAAATGACCGACAGCAGCTCCTCACGGTTTCTGTGATGTGTTTACATTATGTGTCACCACGGAAACAACAAAACTACTTCTGATTGGTGAAGACGTGTTCAAGGTTCGGGATAAAAGAAGTTTCTTAACTTACGCAGTTTTGTAATTTAAAATCAGTCAACATTGATTTCTGGTCTCAAACACCGGTGACCTGGGTGAAAGTCCCGTTTTTGACTCCTCCAGCCTTCTTAAAGTTTGATTTAAAAATGTATGATGTCTGATCGTTACGTAACGCTGCTGAGAGTTCGACCTCATTCACATGTTCTGTTTTAATCAACTCAATTTATTCTCTGTTACTGATTGTTCCAATAAATCTATTATAAAGTATGAAACTGTTGTTTTATATTTCATCATTAATCAAATACGTTTGAAGTGTGACGTCTTTTTAATGAGGCAGCGTCCTGAAGGCAGATCATTTTAGGTTTCAGTGTTCAAGGTTCAACATGAATTAATATTACAACTTATCATGTTTTAACAACAATAAACACACTATTATTATTGATTATTTATTTGATATGTTTCGTCAAAATCAGCAGAGAATCGTTAACGTTTTCATTTACGGATCATTTTTTATTCATTAATAAGAAGTTTGGTTAAAATAATTCATTCCAAAGCTAACGAGACAACAGGTCACCTGAGCATTAAACCTGAACATTAAACCTGAACATTAAACCTGAACATTAAACCTGAGCATTAAACCTGAACATTAAACCTGAACATTAAACCTGAGCATTAAACCTGAGCATTAAACCTGAACATTAAACCTGAACAAACTCAACAAATTCACTGGATGTTTATCAGGAAAATAAAGTTATTGATTGATAAGTAACATGCAAATAATAATTATAACTCTTATCATAACTTCCCCTCAACATCTGGACAGTAGTGATGTTTAGAAGTGTGCTTTAGAATATTTTCACCTGTATGTTCTCTAAGCTCTCTTTAAAGACACCAGACTCCTTTGACAAAATAGAGAATATTCTAAACATGTCCAAACACACTCCTAAACATCAGAACTGGATCAGTTTACTTCCACCAGCAGCCGACTCCCTGCAGAGCTCCTCCCTGCACCATCCACAGCCCGACCCCCACCAGGAGGAGGAGCTTGGCCCCCAGAGACAAGGACAGGAGGAGCAGGAGAGGAGGCGAGGCCCCGCCCACATGCAGCGGGGGCCGGGGCTGCAGGACATACAGCGCCGCCTGCTCTTTGCCCAGCGGGTTGGAGGCGCTGCAGATGTAGCGCCGACCCGGTTCCACGTCCCTCAGCTGGCTGACGGTTTGGAAGTGAACCGCCGAGGAACCCACTGAGGAACCCACCGGGGAACCGATCAGGGAACCCTCCAGAAGGTCGTCAGGGCCGAGCCACTGGACATCCGGAAGTGGGGAACCCTGGACCCGACACAGAGCTCTGAACCCGGACTCCTCACTGCCCTCCACCGACAGAGCAAGGATCCTAGGAGGAGCTGAGGGAGGACACAAGGATGAAGGACAGAGCAAGGATCCTAGGAGGAGCTGAGGGAGGACACAAGGATGAAGGACAGAGCAAGGATCCTAGGAGGAGCTGAGGGAGGAGGGAGGACACAAGGATGAAGGACAGAGCAAGGATCCTAGGAGGAGCTGAGGGAGGAGGGAGGACACAAGGATGAAGGATAGAGATCCTAGGAGGAGCTGAGGGAGGAGGGAGGACACAAGGATCCTAAGGAGGAGGAGCTGAGGGAGGACACAAGGATGAAGGACAGAGTAAGGATCCTAGGAGGAGCTGAGGGAGGAGGGAGGACACGAGGATGAAGGACAGAGCAAGGATCCTAGGAGGAGCTGAGGGAGGAGGGAGGACACAAGGATGAAGGATAGAGATCCTAGGAGGAGCTGAGGGAGGAGGGAGGACACAAGGATGAAGGACAGAGTAAGGATCCTAGGAGGAGCTGAGGGAGGAGGGAGGACATGAGGATGAAGGACAGGGTAAGGATCCTAGGAGGAGCTGAGGGAGGACAGAGGGAGTGAGGAGTCTCGGGGAGAAGGACAGAGGGAGTAAGGAGTCTTGGGGTGAGGAGGTCTGGAGGTCTGGAGGTCTGGACTCACCCTCAACTCTGAGCCGTGTCCCCATCTTGTCCTCAAAGCTGATGTGGTCTCGTCCCTGGACCTCGACCCGGCAGAAGTAGCGTCCGCTGTCCTGCAGGGCGGCGCCGCTGATCCTCAGCGAGACGTCGTGCTCCCTCGGGTTCCCCTCCAGCCGGTAACGCCGGTCCTGCTGCGGCCCCGGGTCGCAGGTCGGAGACCCCGACCCGCTGGTGCAGCGGTACAGGACGGTGGCGCCCTGACCGTGGCCCAGACGCCACAGCACCTGCAACGATGCATGCTGGGAGTGCTGCGGGTGGCTGAAGGTGCAGGGCAGCACCACCGGGTAGCCCTCAACCACCCGGACCTCCGCCTGCACCTTCGTGTACCAGCCGTCGTCCACGGAGCCGAGCGCCGCTGGGCAAAGATCTAAGATCAAAGATCAAAGTGCAAAGATCTAAGTAAGACCGAGTCCTCTGAGGACCGAGTCCTCTGAGGACCGAGGACCGAGTCCTCTGAGGACCGAGGACCGAGTCCTCTGAGGACCGAGTCCTCTCAGGACACCTTAGCAGCAGAGGACTGTTTTCTGTCTCGTCAGTTCTTCTGACTTCATCTCTTTGTTCTCTAGAGACTCTGAGGACGTCGCCATGGAGACGGATTCTTTAAGGTTCTTTAACTAGTAAGTCAGGTGTTCTCTCTACACACATATAAACACATGTGCACATATACATATATGTACACATACATATAAATACAAGTACCCATATAAATACAAGTACACATATAAATACAAGTACACATATAAATACATGTACACATATAAATACATGTACACATATACATACATGTACACGTATAAATACATGTACACATATACATACATGTACACATATAAATACATGTGCACATATAAATACATGTGCACATATACATACATGTACACATATACATACATGTACACATATAAATACATGTACACATATAAACACATGTACACATATAAATACAAGTACACATATAAACACACGTACACATATAAAAACACATAGACATATACATACATACAAATACATGTACAGTCAGTTACATTACATTACATTAGAGTCATGTAGCAGAGGCTTTTCTCCAAAGCGACTTACAGTCAGTAGTATGTTACATATCATTCACCCATTCACACACTGATGACAGGCTACCATCAAGGTGCCACCATCAGACTCTAACTAACATTCATCATCCAGTCCACACCGATGGCCTTCAGGAGCAACTTGGGGTTAAGTGTCTTGCCCAAGGACACATCGATTGCCGAAGCCGGGTATCGAACCACCGACCCTCTGATTGGAGAACTACCTTGCTCTCCACTACGCCACAGCCGCCCTCTACACATATAAATACATGTACACATATAAACACATGTACACATATAAACACATGTACACGTATAAACACATGTACACATATAAACACATGTACACATATAAACACATGTACACATATAAACACATGTACACATATATATACATATACACATATAAATACATATAAACAATAAATACATGTACACATATAAACACATGTACACATATAAACACATGTACACATATAAACACATGTACACGTATAAACACATGTACACATATAAACACATGTACACATATAAACACATGTACACATATATATACATATACACATATAAATACATATAAACAATAAATACATGTACACATATAAACACATGTACACATATAAACACATGTACACATATATATACATATACACATATAAATACATATAAACACTAAATACATGTACACATATAAACACATGTACACATATAAACACATGTACACATATAAACACTAAACACATGTACACATATAAACACATGTACACATATAAACACATGTACACATATAAACACATGTACACATATAAACACTAAACACATGTACACATATAAACACATGTACACATATAAACACTAAATGCATGTACACATATAAACACATGTACACATATAAACACATGTACACATATACACCATATCATTTTTATTTTTTCAACAATATACTTTATTTGAAGACTTTTTAAAGATTTTAACAGAATACCATAAAGAACAAAAACAACACTGTGTGTGTGTGTGTGTGTGTGTGTGTGTGTGTGTGTGTGTGTGTGTGTGTGTGTGTGTGTGTGTGTGTGTGTGTGTGTGTGTGTGTGTGTCAGCTCACCTCCTATCACAGATATCAGCAGACTCAAAGTGCTGCAGACCCACCGGACGTCCATGATGAGACTGATGAGGAAACAACACGACAAGCTAGGACATAAATGTGTGTGTGTGTCTGTGTGTCTGTGTGTGTGTCTGTCTGACTGTGTGTCTGTGTGTGTGTGTGTGTGTGTGTGTGTGTGTGTGTGTCTGTGTGTCTGTGTGTGTGTGTGTGTGTGTGTGTGTGTGTGTGTGTGTGTGTGTGTGTCTGTGTGTGTCTGTGTGTCTGTGTGTGTGTGTGTGTGTGTGTGTGTGTGTGTGTGTGTCACTCATGTGACTCAGTACCTCCCAGACACTCTGTGTGTGTTTTTCCATCTTCTGTTACTTCCCTCTGTCTATTTTTTATCATAAAACATCTGACTGTCTGTGTCCAGTTAAACCAGTCAAACCAGTTAAACCAGTCAAACCAGTCAAATCAAGAGTTAATTTGTGGAATTTCTTGCCTTCTTAATGTGTTTGAGACCATCAGTTGTGTTGTGCAGAGGCAGGGTTGGTGCACAGTTCTATACAGTGAAGAGACCTATTTGACTACAGTTCTAATCCATATTATGGCAAGAACCACTCAACTCAGTAAAGAGAAACGACAGCCCATCATTACTTTAAGACAGGAAGGTCAGTCAATCCGGAAAATTTCAGGAACTTTGAATGTATCCTCAAGTGGAGTTGCGAAAACCATCAAACGCTATGATGAAACTGGTTCTCATGAGGACCGCCCCAGGACAGGAAGACCAAGAGTTAGTAGTCTTCAAGACTGTTGGGAAACCATTCCAGGTGACTACCTCATGAAGCTGATTGAAAGAATGCCAAGAGTGTGCAAAGCTGTCATCAAAGCAAAAGGTGGCTACTTTGAAGAATCTAAAATATAAAACATATTCTGGTTTGTTGAGCATTTGTTTGTTTACCACATAATTCCATATGTGTTCCTTCATAGTTTGGACGTCTTCAATATTAATCTACAATGTAGAAAAAAATAAAAATAAAGAAAATGAAGGAAAAACATTGAATGAGAAGGTGTGTCCAAACTTTTGACTGGTACTGTAAACACATTATATATATATAATGTGTATATATATACATTATATATAATGTATATATATACATTATATAAATATATATACACATTATATATATATAATGTATATATATACATTAAATATATAATGTCTATATAAATATATATAATGTATATATATAATGTATATATATATATATACATTATATATATAATGTGTATATATATTTATATAATGTATATATATACATTATATATAATGTATATAAATATAAGGAGTTACCTGTAATGTTATTTAGTTTTAAAAACATTAAAGAATATAAAATGAACCTTTTTAAATGAAAGCAGCTGATTGTCGTCTAAACTTTGTGACTCTGAAGAGGAAGAAGAAGAAGACAAACGTCTGAAATACAATCAGTAGTATCACAATTTATTTATTTATGTTCAACACAAAGTAAATGTTAGTTCACCAGCTGTTCTATGTATTAATCAATCTGATAGAGATCAATCACATCTATAGGTCCATCTGATCGATCCAGAGAACCACACCAGGTCCAGACGTCAGAACCCCAGAACCAGGTCCAGATGTCAGAATGTCTGGACCTTCAGACCAAACCGGCCTCCAGACACATCTGGTAGAAGAGACCCTGAAGACGGAGCAGCTGAGACGGAGAGTCCACCTCTGCTATGGAGCCCCGGTCCATCACCACCACCCTGAGGACAGACAGACAGGGAGACAGACAGGTCAGACAGACAGGCAGACAACAAGACAGGTCAGTCAGACGAGTCAGAGAGACAGAGACAGGGCGAGAGGAGGACCTGGTGTAGTCCATGATGGTGTTGAGGCGGTGTGCGATGGTCAGGACGGTGCAGTCTTTGAACTGGGAGCGGATGGTGGACTGGATCAGCTGGTCCGTCTTCAGGTCCACAGCCGCTGTGGCTTCATCCAGAACCAGGATCCTGGTCTTCCTCAGCAGAGCTCGGGCCAAACACAGCAGCTGCCTCTGACCCAGACTGAAGACGGAGACATGAACAGAACCATTCAAACAGTTATGAAATATGAAGCCAGATCCTCTACACGTTTATGAAGCTGCTCATCAATGTTACTGAGATGTTTACAAAAAGGGGCGGGGTTTGCAGCATCTGACCAATCACAAACAAGGACAAGTTTTCTGTTAGCAGAGCGGCATATTTTACAAATGACGAGAAAACTGTAATATCAGAGAAATATGAAGACATTAAATCATAATTCAGACTAAAAGAGTTTCAAATGAGAAATGAAGGAAATAAAACCGTGACTGTGTTAACGTGTTTAAATGAGCAGATTAATAACATACATACCACAGATCTGAAGATAACATCATGTGTGTGTTGTATTACATTCATGTCTAGTCTGTGTCTGTTAAGCTCTGATTGGTCAGGAGGCGGAGCTTCCATCTTGAACATCACCTGCTCCGTTCAGCATCAGCTTCTGTGGTGATGCACCAGGTAAGCAGTGAACCAGAGTGAACCCTAAACCTCAATAACATAAATCCTGATCCTGGTTCAGGGTCCTGGTGTAGTGTAGTCTTACATGTCTGTCCTCTGCGTCGGTCAGGTGAACCTGGTCCAGGTGTGCTGCAGGTGGACTTACCTGAGGTTCTCTCCTCCTTCACAGCACTGATGGTTCAGTTTTTGAGGCAGTGCAGACACAAAGCTGCTCAGATGAGCCAGTTCCAGAGCTTTCCACAGATCCTCATCTGAACAGGTATCAAAGGGGTCCAGGTTCATCCTCAGGGAGCCAGAAAACAGGACCGGGTCCTGGGAGGGAAAGGTCAGAGGTCACCTTAAAGACTTTCACTAAGAAACAAGACAACATTCAATTCAATTCAGTTTATTTTGTAGAGCCCAGAATCACAAATTACAAATTTGCCTCAGAGGGCTTTAAATCTGTACACATGAGACATCCTCTGTCCTTACACCCTCACATCCTCTGTCCTTACACCCTCACCTCCTCTGTCCTTACACCCTCACATCCTCTGTCCTTACACCCTCACATCCCTGTCCTTACACCCTCACATCCTCTGTCCTTAGACCCTCCTCCTCTGTCCTTAGACCCTCACATCCTCTGTCCTTACACCCTCACATCCTCTGTCCTTACACCCTCACATCCTCTGTCCTTAGACCCTCACATCCTCTGTCCTTAGACCCTCACATCCTCTGTCCTTACACCCTCACATCATCCTCTGTCCTTAGACCCTCACATCCTCTGTCCTTAGACCCTCACCTCCTCTGTCCTTACACCCTCACATCCTCTGTCCTTACACCCTCACATCCTCTGTCCTTACACCCTCACATCCTCTGTCCTTAGACCCTCACCTCCTCTGTCCTTACACCCTCATCCTCTGTCCTTACACCTCCTCTGTCCTTAGACCCTCACATCCTCTGTCCTTAGACCCTCACATCCTCTGTCCTTAGACCCTCACATCCTCTGTCCTTAGACCCTCACTCCTCTGTCCTTACACCCTCCTCTGTCCTTTACACCTCTGTCCTTAGACCCTCACATCTCTGTCCTGTCCTCTGTCCACCCTCACATCCTCTGTCCTCACATCCTCTGTCCTTAGACCCTCACATCCTCTGTCCTTAGACCCTCACCATCCTCTGTCCTTCACATCCTCTGTCCTTACACCCTCACATCCTCTGTCCTTACACCCTCACATCCTCTGTCCATCCTCTGTCCTTAGACCCTCACATCCTCTGTCCTTACACCCTCACATCCTCTGTCCTTAGACCCTGTCCTCTGTTAGACCCTCACATCCTCTGTCCTTTATCCTCTGTCCTTAGACCCTCACATCCTCTGTCCTTACACCCTCACACCTCCTCTGTCCTTCATCCTCTGTCCTTAACCCTCACCTCCTCTGTCCTTAGACCCTCACATCCTCTGTCCTTACACCCTCACCTCCTCTGTCCTTAGACCCTCACATCCTCTGTCCTTACATCCTCTGACCCACATCCTCTGTCCACCTCCTCTGTCCTTAGACCCTCACATCCTCTGTCCTTAGACCCTCACCTCCTCTGTCCTTCCCTCATCACTTCATACGACACCTGGACATCATTATCAGCTGTTGATCCCATCATTGCAGGTTTTGTACAACAGTATTTGTACTGTACTACAGTATTTGTACCACGGTGCTTGTACCAGAGTACTTCCAGTACTGACCTGAGGGATGATGGTGATTCTGGATCGGAGGTCGTGAAGTCCGATATCAGCGATGTCGATTCCGTCGATGAAGATTCGTCCTTTTGCTGCTTCAAGAATCCTGAAGATTCCCAAAGCCAGAGACGACTTCCCGGCTCCCGTCCTCCCAACGATCCCCACCTGAAAATATGTATTTATTTAATAAGTATTAATTTAGTAGACATCATAACTCAGGTCATAAAACTATAACCGACAACCGACAAAGTATTTATTCTTCTGTTTTGCTTTAAATAAACCAGCACCAAGTATCTAAACTTCTCCAGTAAAAGTGTGTCTGGTTCTGCAGCCAATCACAGCCAACGATCTTCAGTGTAATCCAGCGTGTGATTGGCTCACTACAACACAGACAGCTGGGATTGTCTCCATACGGCTCTCAACATGGCGACGGCTGATCTGGGCGGCTAACGGTTCTAACAGTGCTAACAGAGCTAACAGTGCTAACCAGAGGGGTGGGGGTATAAATGAAGTACTGTGCTGGTATTCTATCACTATGCAGGTACTGGTACCTTCAGTACCATCACTCTCTCATATCAGACCTTCTCTCTGTCCTGGATGTTGATGCAGATCTCCTTCAGAGCCCAGTCCAGACCTCTACGGTACTGCAGCCCGTAGTCCTCAAACTGGAGGCTTCCTGTCTCCGGCCAGGCCGCCGGCAGCTTGCTGCCCTCCAGGGTCCACGGCGCCTGAGGGGGGACATCGGGTCATAAAACCTAACGAGACGTTTCTACGAGCTACAGGAGGACGGAGGTACATACCTCTTTGACGGTGCCGTCGTACTCTTTGACTCGCTCCACCGACACGATGTTGTTCTCCACGTCGGTCCAGGACCGAACGATCCAGCTCAGGATCCCCGTCACCTGCAGACAAAGAACCATCATCCAGCTGGAACGTCTTTGTCTCTTTGGTCTGTCTCTCAGAGGACGAACCAAAGAGACCAACCAACACAAAGAACCATCATCCAGCTGGACTGTGGGAGCTTTATATTTAATTATAGCATTTAGTTACTGTATCCATGAAGAGTATTGTTTTATTATTCTAGATGTTTGCTTTTTAGGTTTGATTGTTTTATATATTTAGATAGCTTTTTCTTTTGATAGTCATTTGTTTATTTAATATATATAGTTGTTGTTTAGTTTTTGGGTTTGTTGTTGTTTATGAGTTGGGTAACACTGGTTATCTATCTGAGTGGGCAGGTTTAGGACCAGCATGCATCTGGGTGGGCTGATGGTTTTAAACAGAGCAGGAGAGAAGACGACAGGATTTATTTATTTTGTTTTCTTGTTAGGTTTTGTTAAACAAATCATGAGGAACACAGAATCCTGTTTGTGTTTTACCTGCATAAACCACAAACCCCATGATGCATCAGCGGCCCTTTGATTGTAGTTTGGCTTTGATTTTTCTTTCTGAAATGTTATTTCAACTGTTCAAATATTCTGACTGTGACTCCTGAATGTAAAACAAGTTGCTGCTGGGAATCCGGTGAGGGATCACCTCCTTATTGTTTGTTTAATCTGTCACACCTGATGATACATATGAATAATGAATCTATGTTTTAGATTATGTTATTCCAATGATTATTGTCCTGTAGACGTTTAGATATTTTGATGCACAAACTAAAGCTGCAGTTTTTTTACAACCCTGAAATATTTAAATGATCAGCTGTTCACTAGTTCTTGGTGTAATCGTGAAAACTCCTTCAAGATTGTTTCTCCTCTGCTGGTTTTACGGAGGACCAAAGCGGTCCGTGGTCGTGCCTCCTGCTGTGGCCCGGCTGACACCCCCTGCTACTAGCACCATTATTATTATTAGTCACATTACTAATACTATTCCCTTTATCATTATTATAATTCCACTATAGTCATTGCTGCTTTTATGAGGACAGAGGATGTGAGGGTGTAAGGACAGAGGATGTGAGGGTCTAAGGACAGAGGATGTGAGGGTCTAAGGACAGAGGAGGTGAGGGTCTAAGGACAGAGGATGTGAGGGTGTAAGGACAGAGGATGTGAGGGTCTAAGGACAGAGGATGTGAGGGTCTAAGGACAGAGGATGTGAGGGTCTAAGGACAGAGGATGTGAGGGTCTAAGGACAGAGGATGTGAGGGTCTAAGGACAGAGGATGTGAGGGTCTAAGGACAGAGGATGTGAGGGTCTAAGGACAGAGGATGTGAGGGTGTAAGGACAGAGGATGTGAGGGTCTAAGGACAGAGGATGTGAGGGTGTAAGGACAGAGGATGTGAGGGTCTAAGGACAGAGGATGTGAGGGTGTAAGGACAGAGGAGGTGAGGGTGTAAGGACAGAGGATGTGAGGGTGTAAGGACAGAGGATGTGAGGGTGTAAGGACAGAGGATGTGAGGGTTAAGGACAGAGGATGTGAGGGTGTAAGGACAGAGGATGTGAGGGTTAAGGACAGAGGATGTGAGGGTTAAGGACAGAGGATGTCTCATGTGTACAGATTGTAAAGCCCTCTGAGGCAATTGTGATTTTTGGTTATACAAAATAAACTGAATTGAACCTGGAGGGAGTGAGACACCACCAGTCCCACGACGCCAGGGCTCAGCTCCTCCCGACCTCGCACCGACAGGACGGCTGACGCCAGAACCAGCAGGTTCCCCAGAAACTCCAGATTCACCGCCAGCCACCTGGAGACACCCGTTAAATACTTCAACGTGTGGAGAAGTACTTAGAAGTACTAAACCAGCAGAGACGTGATATAGAAACCTGAGTACAACATGAAGACAGTCTCTAACGTCATGAGGAACGTCGTTTAAATATCATCCATCAACCTGGTGGCGACGCAGCGGGGGAAGTACGCCTCCTGGTTGCAGTCGATGCGCCGGTCGGCCTGAAGGACGAAGCGCCGCTGTTCGCCGAAGGCCCGGATGACGGCGGCGCCCTGAACCGTCTCGTTGAAGTGGCTGTAGATCGGCGAGCGACTCACGGCCTCGAGGCGACGCAGCTGACACGACGACGCCACGTAGAAACTCTGTGAACCACAGAGAGAACCTGTTAGCAGGAGCTTCAGAAGAACCTTGTTTACGTCCAGACGGACCTTTACCTGTACGAAGACGTAGACGCAGGTGAGGGGGAGGAGCACCAGCCCGGTGAGGGGCGTGGCCAGCAGCAGGATGATGCACACCTCCAGCAGCTTGAACAGGTAGCCCAGCATCATCTTCAGCCCGTCGGGAATCATGCAGTCGATGGCGTCGACCTCTTTGGAGAAGCGGTTCAGCAGGTTCCCACTGGGCGTCACCTCGAAGAAAGACATGGGCGAGTGCATGACACTGTGGAGGAGGTCGGCGTGGAGCCGGCGGGACGCCACGACGCCGCCCAGAGCGATGGCCAGCGTCGTCCCGAACATGGCCATCCCTGAAACACCACAGGAACGGTCATCAATAATATATATATATATATATATATATATATATATATATATATGTTCAATGTGTCAGCTGACTCTCAGGTCACATGGTGTCATTTCCTGCATGTGAATCTATCTCTTAAAGGAACATTGTGTAACATTAATGTTTAGAAGTATAATATAATATTCTATGTTTTAATCAGTGTATAATGAAATCAAACTAAGAATCATTACGTTTTATTTAGCTTGTACAAAGCCATTTATAATTTCATGGGGAGCTGGTCCTCTTCCACTGAGTCGGCCATGTTTCTGTCACAGAACGGACAAACACTAACGAACAAACACTAATGAACACTAACGAACATTAACAAACACTAACGAACACTATCGAACATTAATGAACACTAACGAACATTAACAAACACTAACGAACATTAACGTACATTAACAAACATTAACGAACACTATCGAACATTAATAAACATTAACGAACACTATCGAACATTAATAAACACTAACGAACATTAACAAACACTAACGAACATTAACGAACATTAACGAACATTAACGAACATTAACGAACATTAACGAACACTAACGAACATTAACAAACACTAACGAACATTAACAAACATTAACAAACACTAATGAACACTAACGAACATTAACAAACATTAACAAACACTAATGAACACTAACGAACATTAACAAACATTAACAAACACTAATGAACACTAACGTACATTAACAAACATTAACGAACACTATCGAACACTAACGAACATTAACGAACATTAACGAACATTAACGAACACTAACGAACATTAACGAACATTAACAAACATTAACGAACATTAATAAACATTAACGAACATTAACAAACATTAACGAACATTAACGAACATTAACAAACATTAACGTACATTAACAAACATTAACGAACACTATCGAACATTAATAAACACTAACGAACATTAACAAACACTAACGAACATTAACGAACATTAACGAACATTAACGAACATTAACGAACATTAACGAACACTAACGAACATTAACAAACATTAACAAACACTAATGAACACTAACGAACATTAACAAACACTAACGAACATTAACAAACATTAACAAACACTAATGAACACTAACGAACATTAACAAACATTAACAAACACTAATGAACACTAACGAACATTAACAAACATTAACAAACACTAATGAACACTAACGTACATTAACAAACATTAACGAACATTAACGAACATTAACGAACATTAACGAACATTAACGAACATTAACGAACATTAACAAACATTAACGAACATTAACAAACATTAACAAACACTAATGAACACTAACGAACATTAACAAACATTAACAAACACTAATGAACACTAACGAACATTACAAACATTAACATTAACATTAACAAACATTAACAAACATTAACAAACATTAACGAACATTAATAAACATTAACGAACATTAACAAACATTAACGAACATTAACGAACATTAACGAACATTAACGAACATTAACAAACATTAACAAACATTAACAAACATTAACGAACACTATCGAACATTAACAAACACTAACGAACATTAACAAACATTAACAAACATTAACAAACACTAATGAACATTAACAAACATTAACAAACATTAACAAACACTAATGAACTAAAACATTAACAAACATTAACAAACACTAACGAACATTAACGAAACATTCGAACATTAACGAACATTAACGAACATTAACAAACATTAACAAACATTAACAAACATTAATAAACATTAACAAACATTAACAAACATTAACAAACATTAACGAACATTAACAAACATTAACGAACATTAATAAACACTAACGAACATTAACGAACATTAATAAACACTAACGAACATTAACGAACATTAACAAACATTAACGAACATTAATAAACATTAACGAACATTAACAAACATTAACGAACATTAACGAACATTAACAAACATTAACAAACATTAACAAACATTAACAAACATTAACAAACATTAACAAATAACGAACATTAACAAACATTAACAAACATTAACATTAACATTAACAAACATTAACAAACATTAACAAACATTAACAAACATTAAACATTAACAAACATTAACAAACATTAACAAACACTAACGAACATTAACAAACATTAACGAACATTAACAAACATTAACGAACATTAACAAACATTAACAAACACTATCGAACATTAACAAACATTAACAAACATTAACAAACACTAACGAACATTAACAAACATTAACGAACATTAACAAACATTAACAAACATTAACAAACATTAACGAACATTAACGAACATTAACGAACATTAACAAACATTAACGAACATTAACAAACATTAATAAACATTAACAAACATTAACAAACACTAATGAACACTAACGTACATTAACAAACATTAACGAACACTATCGAACATTAACAAACATTAACGAACATTAACGAACATTAACGAACATTAACGAACATTAACAAACATTAACAAACATTAACAAACATTAACAAACATTAACAAACACTAACAAACATTAACAAACACTAACAAACATTAACAAACACTAACGAACATTAACAAACACTAACGAACATTAACAAACATTAACGAACATTAACAAACATTAACAAACATTAACAAACATTAACAAACATTAACAAACATTAACGAACATTAACAAACATTAACAAACATTAACAAACATTAACAAACATTAACGAACATTAACAAACATTAACAAACATTAACAAACACTAACGAACATTAACAAACACTAACGAACATTAACAAACATTAACAAACATTAACAAACATTAACAAACAACATTAACAAACATTAACGAACATTAACAAACATTAACAAACATTAATAAACATTAACGAACATTAACAAACATTAACAAACATTAACAAACAGGACATGAGGACAGACAGAGGACATTAACAGGACATGAGGACAGAATACATGAACGAACACTAACATGAGGAGGACATGAGGACATGAGGACAGAGGACATGAGGACATGAGGACAGAGGACATGAGGACAGAGGACATGAATTGACTGATACTGACCGATGTCTTTGTTCTTCATTCTTAAACAAACAGGGACTTTTCTGTTGTAAACATTAATGCTCTAAAAACAATATTAGTTATATTTATTTAATTAATAAATAACTAAATAACTGTTTTTTAAAGCAATTATCTAGTCATGAAGAAGATCAGAGTATTGATCAGATTATCTCCTATGAGTAATAAAACCCTAAAGATATCTCTCTATAAGGGGAGGAGCTTGTTGTTGGTTGTGATCTGAATCTTCTCCACTAGGGGTCACTAAACTCTCTCTGCTTCATTCAACCTGAAATGAGAAAGAGAGAGAGCAGAGAATCTACGTGGTCCTTCATGTTCATGTCCTTCATAGTGAACGTGGTAACGGTGACCTGTCTGTCTCTCGCTCATGTGATGAGTCTCTTGACCTCTGACCCCTGACCTCTGACCCCTGACCTCTGACCCTGACCCACCCTGAGTGAAGCCCAGCGCGGCGAACACGCTCAGCTTCAGCTCGTGGTCGCTCTGCGTGCCGTTGACCGGCGGCTCGTCGGCCCACAGGCTCAGCCAGTAGCTGTAGGCCAACGAGGCGGCCTGCTGGAAGCCACAGAGGAAGACGATGGTCATGATGAAGGTCAGGCCCACCGTCCGGAAGTACTCCCTGTACATCTGCAGCTTCACCTGACAGCAGAAGAAGAACTCCGTCAGTAACGTTAACACTTCTGAGAGAACACGTAACCCGTAACCATGGAGACAAGGACCCACCCGTCCTGTGTGAGCCTTGTCAGCCTCCGTCAGTTTCCCAGCATCCTCAGCGTCCAAGTCCTGATCAACAACCTCCATCACCTGAACACTGGCACTGCTCATATCACAGCTGGAACACACACACACACACACACACACACACACACACACACACACACACACACACACACACACACACACACACACACACACACATCAGATCACACATCAGATCAATATACAAAGGCTTGAAGGGTTTCAGGTTATGAATATATCTTTATGACATCACAGCAGAAAACTGAATAAATCAACAGTGAATGAAATACAAAATATGTTTTGAGCTTCAAACAACAACAACTTGTGTTTTAACATTTAAAAAAGAACCAATCAGATTATCAATCATTCAGACTATTATTAATCACATATAAGGCTGACATGTATATACTGTATACATATATATAAATATATATTATCTTTATACCTGATCAGCTGCTCCTGAGAAAGATCGATGGAGAAATCAGTCATACGACAGGACTTCCTGCTGCCTACACACACATACACACACACACACACACACACACACACACACACACACACACACACACACACACACACACACACACACACACACATTACATGTACATTCCACACAACATAAATGAGACTAGTTTCTGTGGTTTCGTTCTCCGTTAGTTTACTTTCTGTGGTTTCGTTCTCCGTTAGTTTACTTTCTGTGGTTTCGTTCTGCTGACGGTTCAGTTCCATGTCTTACTCTTGTCTCTGGGGGCGGAGCTTTCTCTGCGCTGGTTTCCATTGAAGGTGTGGATGAATTTGGCAAAGGCTCCCTTCCTCTCCATCAGCTCCACGTAGGAGCCCATCTCTGAGATCTGACCCTCCACCATCACCAGGATCAGGTCTGCCTTACACAGGAAGCCGAGGCCGTGTGTCACCAGAACCCGGGTCTGAGAGAACACATCACATCAGCTGACTCGTTCATATAAAGAGAACAAACCAACACTGGAGAGAATCCTGTAAGTTCATCATCTTCATCAGCGTAAAGGTGGACCCGGTTTCACTAATCTCCATGGCAACCCGCCGGCTGGCCTGTGCTGATGTGGATCGGTTGATCGGGTACCGGGTCTCACCTTGTCCTTGAGGAGTCCTCTGGGTCCGATGACTCGATCAAAGATGTGTTGTCCTACGTGAGCGTCGACGGCCGACAGCGGGTCGTCCAGCAGGTAAACATCTGATCTCCTGTAGACGGACCGGGCCAGACTCACCCTCTGCCTCTGACCTCCAGACAGGTTCACACCCTGAAGTCATCAACACACCGCCATCGACTACTGGTGAACCAACCCACAGTCAAACTGACCACAACAAACAGTCAGAACCACAACAAACAGTCAGAACCACAACAAACAGGAAACAACAGTCAGAACAACAAACAGGAAACAACAAACAGGAAACAACAAACAGGAAACAACAAACAGGAAACAACAAACAGTCAGAACGACAGCAAACAGGAAACAACAGTCAGAACAACAAACAGTCAGAAAGACAACAAACAGGAAACAAACAGTCAGAACGACAACAGTTAGAACGACAACAAACAGGAAACAAAAAAACAGGAAACAACAGTCAGAACAACAAACAGTCAGAACAACAAACAGTCAGAACGACAAACAGAGCAAAAAACAGTCAGAACAACAACAAACAGAAAACAACAAACAGGAAACAACAAACAGGAAACAACAATCAGGAAACAACAAACAGTCAGAACCACAACAAACAGGAAACAACAAACAGTCAGAACGACAGCAAACAGGAAACAACAGTCAGAACAACAAACAGTCAGAACAACAAACAGTCAGAACGACAACAAACAGGAAACAACAAACAGGAAACAACAAACAGGAAACAACAATCAGGAAACAACAAACAGTCAGAACCACAACAAACAGGAAACAACAAACAGTCAGAACGACAGCAAACAGGAAACAACAGTCAGAACAACAAACAGTCAGAACGACAACAGTCAGAACGACAACAAACAGGAAACAACAAACAGTCAGAACGACAACAAACAAAAGAACGACAAACAGTTAGATCATCTATATTTAAACATCAGGACGGACAGACAGGGGTTAAATTGCTAGGACAGACCTGTGTGTCTGTGTGTCTGTGTGTGTGTGTGTGTGTGTGTGTGTGTGGGGGGGTGTTGGTACCTTCTCCCCGATCTCGGTTCCGTCTCCGGCCGGCAGGAGGTCCAGGTCCGGCAGCAGAGCGCAGGCCTCCAGAACTCGATGGTACCAGGTCTCCTTCCTCTCTCCACCAAACAGGATGTTGTCCTTCAGAGAGGCATTCTGGATCCAGGCCTGCTGGGGGACGAAGGCCACCGAACCCTGAACCGCCAATGACAGAAGAACTGAGACCAGGTTCTACTGCAGAGTCATCAATACAACTTTATTAAATCTTTCTTGTCACATGATATTGCTTCATAACAGTCAGGAGTAGTTTTCCTGCAAACCTGCTGATAAACAAACAAACTTTACTTAAATGTCTTTTGTTGTCACCTTGACGGAGACGAAGCCACTCCTCCTCTCCATCTCTCCCAACATGGCCGACAGCAGAGACGACTTCCCGGAACCAACATGGCCGACCACGACCACCAGGGAGCCCGGCTGCACCTTCATGTTGATCCTCTGCAGACACGGCGGCCCGTCGCTGCTCCAGGAGAACCAGCCATCCTCGATCCTCACGCCGTCTCCGTCTGCAGACACAACAAGGTTCTATGTGGTTCTATGTGGTTCTAGATAATTTCATCAGTCTGTTAGTTAGTCATCAGATTCCTGTGTCTTTACATTTATGAATAAAGTTATAGATTTCTTTAAGTTGCTGCAGTGAGGTCCAAATGAAATGAATCCGTGAACCCGTTATGGTCTGCGTGGCGGTGTGGACGCTGCAGCGCTTTAAGCAGACGATAACGTTAGTAGCTGCCACAGAGGAAGCTCGTCCAATGAGGACGTCTCCTGTTCGTCCAATCAGTGCAGTTCTTTAGGTGCTTTGTCATCAATTATTCAGCTAATATTTATGAAACACTGAAGACGAGTCTCTGCTGAGCTCATTCATTCATACGGATCATGTGACTCTTCTCTCTACATCAGGAGACAACCTCTGGTTCTTTAAAGTGAAGTCAAAGCTTCATGTGTTAAAGCTGCTTTCTCTCTCCTGTCCACCAGGGGGCGACTCCTCTGGTTGTATAGAAGTCTATGAGAAAATGACTCTACTTCTCTCTTGATTTATTCCCTCAGTAAACATTGTAAACATGAGTTTATGGTCTCAATCTCTAGTTTCAAGTCTCTAGTTCTAGAGACGTCACAAAGTTCAACGCACAGGTGAACCGTCCTCAGACCACCTCACTGAAAGTAACCAAGTGTGAAAACATCCAACAGTTTCTCTTTGTGCTAAGCTAAGCTAACAGCTAGGCTAACAGTTCCGGACAGGTGTGTGTGGTGTCGTACCGGAGCTCTGAGGAAGTCTCTCTACGTTGTCACTCTTCAGTTCTTCTTGACTCAGGAAGTTTCCCAAACGTCTGAGCGAGACGACGGCCTGAAGACACACAGTCACATCATCGTCACATGACCCACCCATCAGTCAGCTGATCCATCATCCTGCACAAACCTGCTATTTTTTTATATATTGCTAATCTTTTATTCCCTTTAAAACACTAAACGTTATAACTGAGTAGAGATGAAGAAGCTGAGTCCAGATAGTTATTCTGCTGTCGTCACCAAACGGATAAAACAACCTGGAACCAGAACCGAGGAGAGTCCAGACAAACAGAACCACGCAGTGAAATGAAGCACAAAAGTCTCAGAGAGGAGATTTACTCAATTCCAAATCTGACTGGAGTCCAAAAAACACGTCAAGACGAAAAGTTCTATATCACACCAACTGATCCCAGAGCGGAGGCTCCTGATTGGCCTGGACTTGCCTGCATGGTGGTGCTCATGGCGAAGGGAAGCTGACTCAGAGGAGTTTTCAGGATGTTGATCAGAGCAACAGAGACAAAGATCTTCTGAGCGTCCAGAACGTTTCTCTCATCGATCAACACGTAGACGGCAAACACCGAGAAGGCGATCTGATCGGAGAGGATGGAAGACAAAACAATGACAACAATAAGCTTAACAATAATAATAATAATAACAATAATAACAATAATAACAATAATAACAATGATAATAATCAACTTCACGACCGGATGGGTTCATCTGAGAGAAAATAGGAAAAGAAGAAGGTTTGTGTTTGTTCTGTTGGTAACCATGGCAACACTGAACCCACAGCTGACCAATCCCTGAGGGAGGAGGCTGTGACATCACAGTCAGGTGAGCGACTCACCAAGAAGGAGGAGGAGTTGAAGGAGGCCAGAGAGACGGAGTGGAGGACCTGAGACGTCTTCAGGGCCTCAAGTTCTCCGTCTCTCAGGACGCCAACCCGCCGGAGGAACGCTTCCTCCCAGGCGTAGAACTTCAGGATCTTCACACCGCTCAGGATCTCGTTCATCAGTTTGAGACGACCGTCCGTGAACTTCATCTGAACCTCCTGAGGAACGCCACCGTCATGTTGATCAGCTCTGAACCCAGCGATCAATATCTTCTGATTAAGAGCGTTAAACTTTTCTCTCACCTGAAGTTTGCTTCTCACTTTAGCGATGAATCCGTTCAGAGGAAAAATCAGAACCACGGCAATGATACCAGCGAGAGCAGACAGACCTAGGAGCTGTCAATCAATCAATCAATCAATCAATCAATCAATCAATCAATCAATCAATCAATCAATCAATCAATCAATCAATCAATCAATCAATCACAGAGGCTGTCAGCCAGATGAGGATCAGTCTAAACTAGACTAGAAGAAAACATGACACAACAGGCGGCCATCTTCTTTTCCTTTACCTGCCACAGGAAGTAGAAGCAGAGAGCGATCTCGATGGGCGTGACCCAAAGACTGTTGAAATAAACTACAAAGTCCATCAGCTTCTGAGTGTCGGCTGAAACCAGATTAATGATCTCTCCCAGAGTGCACTGCTGTCGCGCCACACTGCTGATCACCAGAGACTGAAGATTCAAAAACCAAAAAAACTTTATTGACTTTATTGAGCCTCGGTGATGACATCAGTGTTTCCAGATGTTGAGGACAGGTCTGTCTTCATCGTAGTATTGTGTGTACTCTGTATATATATATATATATATATATATATATATATATATATATATATATATATATATATATATATATATATATATATGCACCTTCCGGTAGACGAGTCCCATGATGGCCGTCTTCAGCCTCATCCCCACAGTGAAGCAGTGGAACATGTACTGGTGGTGGAGGAGCGACTGCAGACAGGACAGCAGGAAGAGCAGCGAGGCGAACAGGAAGCCTTTCCACAGCGCAGCGTCCTCGTCACGCATGAAGCCCAGCAGCAGACTGACAACAACAAACAACAACAACAACAAACAACAACAACAACAACAACAACAACAACAACAACAACAACAAACTGTGAACCGTCATCACCAACAACATTAACCATAAACACCAACCACATTAAATACTAATAACATGAATAACTAACCTAACGTGACCTCTCTGACCTCTCTGACTCACCTGAGCACCTGTGGCACGGCAAACATGAAGGCGTCATGCAGGAGGAGACACAGCGTCCCACACAGGAAGTACAGCCCGAAGCTCCGCCCCAAAGCGCGTAGGAGGAAGAGGCCGTAGCCCCGCCCCTTCCTGTTCTTCCTCAGCAGCTGTGTTTTTTCTGTCGGTGCGGCAGAACCACCGAGCCAGGACCGGGACCAGGACCGGGTACAGGACCGGGACCAGTATGGTTCAAAACCATCAGGCTCCTCCCTACAGAACATCAAAACAAACAAGCAGGCTCGGTTACTTTTTACATTACATTACAGTCATGTAGCAGACGCTTTTATCCAAAGCGACTTACAGGAAGTGTGTTCAACATAGGTATTCAAGAGAACTACTAGTCACCAGAAGTCATCAGTGCATCTCCTTTCTTAAACAAGCATCTAAGAGCATAAACCAGAGCAAAAGTACAGAAACAAACTAATATGATACAATAAGAGGAAGGCTCAGGTACTTCTTTATCAGGTAGTACTTCTTTATCAGGTAGTACTTCTTTATCAGTAGTACTTCTTTATCAGGTAGTACTTCTTTATCAGGTAGTACTTTTCAGGTAGTACTTCTTTATCAGGTTCTTCTTTATCAGTAGTACTTTTTATAGTACTTCTTTATCAGGTACTTCTTTATAGTACTTCTTTATCAGTAGTACTTCTTTATCAGGTACTTCTGTATCAGGTAGTACTTCTTTATCAGGTAGTACTTCTTTATCAGGTAGTACTTTATCAGGTTTATCAGGTAGTACTTCTTTATCAGGTAGTGCTTCTTTATCAGGTAGTACTTCTGTATCAGGTAGTACTTCTTTATCAGGTAGTACTTCTTTATCAGGTAGTACTTCTTTATCAGGTAGTGCTTCTTTATCAGTAGTACTTCTTTATCAGGTAGTACTTCTTTATCAGGTAGTACTTCTTTATCAGGTAGTACTTCTTTATCAGGTAGTACTTCTTTATCAGTAGTACTTCTTTATCAGGCAACCAGTCACCCCGAGGCAGCAGAGAGGAGTGGTGGGGGGTGTAGGGCTTCATGGCCTGGAGATAGGAAGGAGCTGTTCCTCTCACTGCCCTGTAGGCACCAGAGTCTGTAACTGGATGCTCCTACAGGGAGCCGGTGTGGAGGACGGAGAAGGGGAGTTGTGTGGGAGAACTTGGGTCATTGAACACCAGACGAGCTGCAGCTTTCTGGACGAGCTCCAGAGGTCTGATGGCCGACGCCGGGGCTCCAGTAGTGAGTTGCAGTAGTCCAGGCGGGAGATGACCAGAGCCTGTAGAGCACCTGCACCGTCTCCTCAGGGAGGAAGGGGAGAATCCTCCTGATGTTGTAGAGGAGGAGTCTGCAGGAGCCTGTGACCGATGCAATGTTTGCTGAGAACGACAGTTGGTCGTCCAGGGTCACACCCAGATTCCTCACAGTCCGAGTTGGCGTCACCACGGCATCATCAATGGTGATGGACAGGTCTCATCAATGGTGATGGACAGGTCTCATCAATGGTGATGGACAGTCCCTTCCCCGGGAGGAACAGTAGCTCGGTTTTGTCCAGGTTGAGCTTCAGGTGGTGTGTCGCCATCCACTTCGAGATTACTTTTGGGGGCGGGGCCTGAACTCACCTGTAATAAAGCTTCTGTTTTAGCTTTTGACTGTGTTTTACCAATCCACCACAGCCATCCTTCAGTTACAAACACAAACACCTGAAGGTCATGGGGGGGGGCTTCAGGAGAGAAGCAGGGAACACCTGGACAGGTAGCCATTCAATCACAGTTACACAACCAATTTATATTTGTCATGTTTCAGGAAGAAGCCTTGATCATTTCATTTACCTCAATCTGTTTCACATTAAAAGCCTCCCAGTGAGTCACAGTGACATAACAGTGACATCACAGTGACATCACAGTGACATCACAGTGACCACTGTCTTTAATTCTCTGTTTTTCATTTATTACTATTCTGATTTAACATAATATATATATATATTTAATATATTATATTATATAAATATTCAATATATTAATCTAAAAATGTAATGTAAATTGTCGTACTGCAGCTTTTTGCAGTTCTGAGTCCAGAACTTCTCCAAGTCTGTCATGATCCGGATTGATGAGTCCTGGTCCCGCAGAGACCAGAGGTCTGCAGCCAGCAGGGGTCGCCGGTATCCCTGAACCACCAAACTGACAGGAGGACAAAACACAACAGGATTTTTTATGAATATTGATGTACCTATTTTTATTATCATAATGAGTAATAGTAGTAGTACTGGTAGTAGTAGTAGTAGTAGTAGTAGTAGTAGTAGTAGTAGTATTAGTAGTAGTAGTAGTAGTAGTAGTAGTAGTAGTAGTAGTAGTAGTAGTAGTAGTAGTAGTAGTAGTAGTAGTATTAGTAATAGTAGTAATAGTAATAGTAGTAGTAGTAGTAGTAGTAGTAGTAGTAGTATAGTAATAGTAGTAATAGTAATAGTAATAGTAGTAATAGTAATAGTAGTAGTAGTAGTAGTAGTAGTAGTAATAGTAATAGTAATAGTAGTAGTAGTAATAGTAGTAGTAGTAATAGTAGTAGAGTTATGTTTCATCATGTTTCATCTGAAGATTTGAATTCATTCATAAATCTGAGTTCTGCATGACTATCACAATAAAAGCCTTTCGTGTTCCACAACATCGAGGTTGTTGTCATGAGACAAAGATGATGTAATGATCACAATGAGTTGTGTTGCTGTTTGGTGTTCGTACTTGCTGAACCAGAAGAAGAAAAACCTGGAGAGAAACGAGGCGTCTTCTTCTGGACATCGGTTCTAACCAGAAAAAGAGTTTACAGATTACAAATTACAGATCAATTACATGGTTTTATAACGACCACACAGCCAATAAAGACTTTACAGTGACAGTGGTGATGACAAACATAGGCGTGTCTTACCTGGATGTAGGTGTGTGTGTGTTACCTGGACGTAGGTGTGTGTTACCTGGACGTAGGTGTGTGTGTGTTACCTGGACGTAGGTGTGTGTTACCTGGACGTAGGTGTGTGTTACCTGGACGTAGGTGTGTGTGTGTTACCTGGATGTAGGTGTGTGTTACCTGGATGTAGGTTTGTGTTACCTGGACGTAGGTGTGTGTGTGTTACCTGGACGTAGGTGTGTGTTACCTGGATGTAGGTGTGTGTTACTGGATGTAGGTGTGTGTTACTCTGGACGTGGACGTAGGTGTGTGTGTGTTACCTGGACGTAGGTGTGTGTTACCTGGACGTAGGTGTGTGTTACCTGGACGTAGGTGTGTGTGTGTTACCTGGACGTAGGTGTGTGTTACCTGGACGTAGGTGTGTGTTACCTGGACGTAGGTGTGTGTGTGTTACCTGGACGTAGGTGTGTGTTACCTGGATGTAGGTGTGTGTTACCTGGACGTAGGTGTGTGTGTGTTACCTGGATGTAGGTGTGTGTTACCTGGATGTAGGTTTGTGTTACCTGGACGTAGGTGTGTGTGTGTTACCTGGACGTAGGTGTGTGTGTGTTACCTGGACGTAGGTGTGTGTTACCTGGACGTAGGTGTGTGTGTGTTACCTGGACGTAGGTGTGTGTGTGTTACCTGGATGTAGGTGTGTGTGTGTTACCTGGATGTAGGTGTGTGTTACCTGGATGTAGGTTTGTGTGTGTTACCTGGACGTAGGTGTGTGTGTGTTACCTGGACGTAGGTGTGTGTGTGTTACCTGGACGTAGGTGTGTGTTACCTGGACGTAGGTGTGTGTGTGTTACCTGGACGTAGGTGTGTGTGTGTTACCTGGACGTAGGTGTGTGTGTGTTACCTGGACGTAGGTGTGTGTTACCTGGATGTAGGTTTGTGTTACCTGGACGTAGGTGTGTGTGTGTTACCTGGACGTAGGTGTGTGTGTGTTACCTGGACGTAGGTGTGTGTGTGTTACCTGGATGTAGGTGTGTGTTACCTGGACGTAGGTGTGTGTTACCTGGACGTAGGTGTGTGTGTGTTACCTGGACGTAGGTGTGTGTTACCTGGATGTAGGTTTGTGTTACCTGGACGTAGGTGTGTGTGTGTTACCTGGACGTAGGTGTGTGTGTGTTACCTGGACGTAGGTGTGTGTGTGTTACCTGGATGTAGGTGTGTGTTACCTGGACGTAGGTGTGTGTGTGTTACCTGGACGTAGGTGTGTGTTACCTGGACGTAGGTGTGTGTGTGTTACCTGGACGTAGGTGTGTGTTACCTGGACGTAGGTGTGTGTGTGTTACCTGGACGTAGGTGTGTGTTACCTGGACGTAGGTGTTCTTTTCAGAGAGTGGGCGTCGGTCAGAGAAGCAGCTGAGGATGAGCTCAATGAGTTGGAGTGTAAAACAGATGAAGAACGCAACGAAACGAGCAGCTTCTGATGAAAAACCCTGAAACAACAGAGAGCAAAGATGAACGTATTTAATATTGAGACTGTTTCTCCTTCATAGAACCACGTAGACTGAACAGACTGTTTCTCCTTCATAGAACCACGTAGACTGAACAGACTGTTTCTCCTTCATAGAACCACGTAGACTGAACAGACTGTTTCTCCTTCATAGAACCACGTAGACTGAACCGACTGTTTCTCCTTCATAGAACCACGTAGACTGAACAGACTGTTTCTCCTTCATAGAACCACGTAGACTGAACAGACTGTTTCTCCTTCATAGAACCACGTAGACTGAACAGACTGTTTCTCCTTCATAGAACCACGTAGACTGAACAGACTGTTTCTCCTTCATAGAACCACGTAGACTGAACAGACTGTTTTCCTTGATAAAACGACTGAACAGACTGTTCTGACCGACTGAACCAAGTTGAACAGACTGACTTCTGTTGAGAAACACTCGTGTGTCAGTCCATGTAATTATCAGCTCCATTTGAACGGCTTTCTAAGAAATGGTTCAGTCCATGTAACACAGCTCCACACACACAGAAACACACACACACACACACACACACACACACACACACACACACACACACACACACACACACACACACACTTCACACATGCAGAGGAAAGAACATTCAGAGCTGTGAAATACTGCAGCTGAAGGAGAAGAACTGGGAGAACAAACCAAGATGATCTCACATTTACACCTGATACCTATATGAGATCTGGTTCTGGAGAACTGGATAAAGAAAGTGTGTAAATGTGGGTTCAAACTGGACCAGGACCAAATAACCTCTTTAGATGAGCAGCACTCAGAACACACACTTTGAGTCAGAGCAGGTTCAACATAAGAGAGACAAAGAAAACGTGGATCATGGACCACAACAGGTCAACTCCTCCAGTGTGTTCTGGTTTGTACCGGGTCTCTTCCTCCTCAGAGAGTCCAGGAGGATCCAGATCAGATGTTGAACCACCTCAGCTGACTCCTTTCAACATGAAGGAGCAGTGGTTCTCCTCCTCCTCTCTAAGACCAGAGTCCAGATACCCTGCAATGGGAAAGTCATTTCATACAGACTCTTGGATCCACCATTTCATCATTTCTGTCACCACCCAGAGACCAGGACCAGAGAGGACCATTGATCCACTGTTCTAGTCCAGAACTTCACCATCAGGATCAGCTCCCTCTGAACCTCCACAGTCCGATACAGAGTCCAGATCACGGCTGAGTCTGCATCAATGTGCCTGTTGACCTCAATTACTGTTATTCAGGGGAAACCAGCAGCTCTCTGGCGGTTCTCTTCAGAACCTCCACACCTCCATCCAGGACTCTGGTTCCAGTCAGAGCCGTGTAGAGGGGAATCCAACTTTATCAACTTGGAACAGCTCCGCCTGACACACCAGCTCTGGTTCACCAGTTCCTTCCATAAGATCTCTGGTTCCTTCCATAATAACTCTGGTTCCTTCCATAACATCTCTGGATCCTTCCATAACATCTCTGGTTCCTTCCATAACATCTCCGGTTCCTTCCATAACATCTCTGGTTCCTTCCATAACATCTCCAGTTCCTTCCTTACCAGCTCTGGTTCCTTCCTTGCCGGCTTCGGTTCCTTCCTTACCGGCTCCGGTTCCTTCCATAAGATATCTGGTTCCTTCCATAAGATCTTTGGTTCCTTTCATAACATCTCTGGTTCCTTCCATAACATCTCTGGTTCCTTTCCCATCGGCTCCGGTTCCTTCCTTACCAGCTCCAATTTCCTTCCTTACGGGCTCTGGTTCCTTCCATAACATCTCAGGTTCCTTCCATAACATCTCCGGTTCCTTCCTTACCGGCTCTGGTTCCTTCCATAACATCTCTGGTTCCTTCCATAACATCTCCGGTTCCTTCCATAACATCTCCGGTTTCTTCCTTACCGGCTCTGGTTCCTTCTTTGCCGGCTTCGGTTCCTTCCTTACCAGCTCTGGTTCCTTTCCCATCGGCTCCGGTTCCTTCCTTACCGGCTCCAAGTTCCTTCCATAACATCTCAGGTTCCTTCCATAACATCTCCGGTTCCTTCCATAACATCTCTGGTTCCTTTCCCATTGGCTACGGTTCCTTCCTTACAGGCTCTGGTTCCTTCCAGATTATCTCCAGTTATTTCCTTGGCAGCTCTGGTTCCATCATACAGAAGAGATTTTGTTCCCTGCTACATTTGCAAACTGCTGCAGAAAGTGTGAAAAAATAAAACTATTGATACCTGATCAATGATCTGCTCGATGTCCACCTTCAGAGGAACGAGGGAGCAAAGAACCAGCAGAGTCCAGAATACGAAGAGGAGGAACGAAGAACGACTGCCCTTCATCCTCTCTACCTGGATTATTACAACAGCAAGAACCTGAGGAAAAGGAGGAGGAGAAGAGGAGGAGAAGAGGAGGAGGTTTCAGTAGTTTAAAAACAGATGAGAAACAGTTTTGATTGATTCCTGAGGAACCAGAGGAACCGACCAGAGTGAGGCTCCTGATCATCGGACCAATCAGGATCAACAGGTGGTTCTGAATGTCTTCATTCTTCTTCACCAGGAAGTAAAATATCTCCAAAAGACCAAAGGAAGCCAGACTGAGACCCAGGAGCTGCAACAGAGTCCACAGAGACCACGGAGACCAGGTTTAGACCAGAGAATAGAGAGACCAGGTTTAGACCAGAGAGTAGAGAGACCAGGTTTAGACCAGAGAGTAGAGAGACCAGGTTTAGACCAGAGAGTAGAGAGACCAGGTTTAGACCAGAGAGTAGAGAGACCAGGTTTAGACCAGAGAGTAGAGAGACCAGGTTTAGACCAGAGAATAGAGAGACCAGGTTTAGACCAGAGAATAGAGAGACCAGGTTTAGACCAGAGAATAGAGAGACCAGGTTTAGACCAGAGAATAGAGAGACCAGGTTTAGACTAGAGACCAGAGAGACCAGGTTTAGACCATTGACCAGAAAGAAAAGGTTTAGACCAGATACCACAAATATAGGATTCAGACCAGATTGAGACCACAGAGACCAGGTTTAGACCACAAAAACAGAGTTAGACCGCCGTTAGCAAAGAGAGAACTCTGAGTCCTGAACCTGTACCGGATTTAGCCTCAGCCCTGATTCATACCGTCTTGCTGCAGCAGAGTTTGGACAGTGGAATGATGCCTTGGTGTGGGCGGAGCTGCAGGTACAACAGGTAAAGAGGGGAACAGGTCCAAAGGTAAACACAGGGGAACCAAACCAGTACAGTGTGCTGGAAACACTGGGTCAGGTCTGGTTTTGAGGTGTACCAGGTCAGGTTCCAGTCCTAAAACCAGAAAACACTGTCAGTGTACACATGTCACAGTCAAAGACTTATCTGAAAATGCATAACAGGTGAGATCTGTGTAAACATGTAAACAGGTGAGATATGGGTAAACAGGTGAGATATGTCTAAACAGGTAAACAGGTGAGATGTGTGTAAACATGTAAACAGGTGAGATGTGTGTAAA